>NC_072770.1:28364398-28647217 GCF_022539595.1 Amphiprion ocellaris | reverse complement strand
TAGCATGTCGCTCTAAAAACGTCATCGTATAGCATGTTGCTCTAATAACGTTCATTGTATAGCCTTTGGTCCAAAAAACATCATAGTATAGCATGTCGCTCTAAAAACGTCATCGTATAGCATGTTGCTCTAATAACGTTCATTGTATAGCCTTTGGTCCAAAAAACATCATAGTATAGCATGTCGCTCTAAAAACGTCATCGTATAGCATGTTGCTCTAATAACGTTCATTGTATAGCCTTTGGTCCAAAAAACATCATAGTATAGCATGTCGCTCTAAAAACGTCATACAATAGCATGTCGCTCTTCAAAACGTCATAGTATAGCCTTTGGTCCAAAAAACGTCATAGTATAGCATGTTGCTCTTAAAACGTCATAGTATAGCATGTCACTCTGTAAACATCATAGTATAGCCTTTGGTCCAAAAAACGTCATAGTATAGCATGTCGCTCTAAAAACGTCATAGTGTAGCATGTCGCTCTAAAAACGTCATTGTATAGCATGTCGTCCAAAAAATTTCATAGTATAGCATGTTGCTCAAAAAACATCATAGTATAGCATGTCGTTCTAAAAACGTCATCGTATAGTATGTTGCTCTAAAAACGTCATTGCATAGCATGTCGTCCAAAAGACGCCACAGTATAGTATGTCGCTCTAAAAACGTCATACTATAGCATGTCGCTCTTCAAAACGTCATAGTACAGCCTTTGGTCCAAAAACCGTCATAGTATAGCATGTCGTCCAAAGAACGTCATAGTGTAGCATGTGGCTCTAAAAACGTCATTGTATAGCATGTCATCCATAAAACATCATAGTATAGCATGTCGCTCTAAAAACGTCATAGCATAGCATGTCGCTCTTCAAAACGTCATAGTATAGCCTTTGGTCCAAAAAACGTCATAGTATAGCATGTCGTCCAAAGAACATCATAGTATAGCATGTCGCTCTAAAAATGTCATAGTATAGCCTTTGGTCCAAAAAACGTCATAGTATAGCATGTCGCTCTAAAAACGTCATAGTGTAGCATGTCGCTCTAAAAACGTCATAGTGTAGCATGTCGCTCTAAAAACGTCATAGTGTAGCATGTCGCTCTAAAAACGTCATAGTGTAGCATGTCGCTCTAAAAACGTCATAGTATAGCATGTCGCTCTAAAAACGTCATCGTATAGCCTTTGGTCCCAAAAAAGTTGTTCTGTCCCGGCTGTCTGAAGTAGGTGAGGAGCAACACAAAAACAGTCCAAACGCTGGTTTCCAGAGGGTTAGACAAGTATTTATTTGAAAGAGTAAGTTTACAACAACACAACATGTGAGGGGGTTAAAAGCAAATGGGTGTTAGTAAAATAAAAATAAATAAACAGAACTAAAAGTGAACTTCATGTTGACATTGATGGGCATTCCAACCAGGAACAAAGTAAAAAATAATCAATACGAAAAAAAAAACTCTTCCTGTTCACCTCTTAAAACCCCAAAACACACCGCAGTAGCACCATAAACTAAAACTACCAATGGGTTCCCTGTTTTCCTTTCTGAACAATTCAAAGGTCCCTCTCTATCTCCCCAGACATCCACCAACCACTGGAACACATCTCCAAAGTTCTGCCAGGCCAGCTCAGCTTCCCCTCAGAAGAAGTGCCGCCACCTGCCAGATGAAGGAGCCTTTTGAGAAGCAGCTGGCATCGTGATTGGACTGTACTTTGGTCTGTTCCAATCCAGCTTCAGCTCCAGAGACGGCAGGCGGGACGAGTCAACGGAGGCCGGGTGGACGAAGGCATGCAGCTGAGTACAATCCAGAAAACAACAGAGGAGGAGTGCAGTGTCCAGGGCCAGAACAACAGAGTAGCATGTATGTCTCTTAGAAAACATCATAGTATAGCCTTTGGTATGAAAAACACCATCATATACATCGTATATTGTACAAATAACAAGTCAAAAGAAAGAGACATACATTGTAGAATTGTAGTAATTGTGGGCTGACTGATTTACTGATTATCAGTATTTTATTTTTTACTGATTTACGGAAATAAATACATTTAAAAATGGCGCTACTTTGGCTCTGAACCTTAATCTACCTGTGGTCGCTCTGTCTTCTGGAGTGATTTGATTGGTTATACGTCACGAATAAAACTCCTTTAACTTAACATCTGTAAACAAAACAAAAACGTATCAACAAAGTTTTCTGTTAAAGTTTGTGTTCTTGTAAGTTTAACTTCAAGATTTTAAATACTTTCATTTACTGCAAATGAATATCGACTCCAAATGTCTCACTAATAATCATTATCAGCCTTAAAAACCCACAAAACACCCCTCTATACTCGACCACACTTAGTACAGTCCGGTTCCCCCTTCTATAAATCTGCTTGGAATCGTCCACTTCCTGTTTGTCAAAGTGGCCTTCTACCTGGACAGGTTTTGTTGGAGCTCATGCAACAAACATTTTGGGTAACTGCACTTTAATATGGATGAATGACACTGAATTAGAGTCTGTTTTAATGAGACTGAGTTAAGATGTGTAGCTCTGTCATTAAATAGTAAATTATTTCTCAGAATTCACAGAGAAAAGTCTGAAATGTTTGCTAGGTTAGCGTCCCACATGTTCTTTGGCTCAGCTAAAGCTAACTCTCTCCACCTTCTGGATCTCTTGAGTTGCTTGTTGTTAAAATATCTTGCTAGAGGTGCTGAAGCTCAGAAAGTCTGAGCTGTTTGTTCAAAATAAGCTCATTGTCAAGTCTTATCTGAACTGTCCTCTTTTGTTTGAACTTTCCCTAAATTTAGGAGTTAATGACAGAGCAGCACATCCAGACTCAGTCTCATTTATGTAGAGATTAAACTTCAGTGTCATTCATTGATGTTAAAGTGCAGTTTTTCAAATGTTTGTTGCACATGCTCCCGACCAAACCAGTCCAGGTGGAAGACAATGTGAAGAGAAAGCTCCAGAGGATGAATATCACACATTTACATTGGAAATAAATGTCCTTTAATTAGACATCGTCATGTAAAAGTTGGATTTCCCTTTAATGATGTTCAAATCTTTGCTGAGTGTTTTGTTGATGTTGGTTTCTAAATGTTTTCTGACACTCGGCCCCAAAGATTAAAACCTTCTACGGCTCACAAGCTGCAACAATTCACACATTATCAACTATCTTTCTGACTAAACTAAGATAAAAAGTGAAAAACTGCCTGATTCCTGCATCATGAATGTAAATCTTTTTGGTTTTTATGACAGTAAACTGAATATATTTGGGTTTGACATTTTATAAACCAAAACAAGAAATGAATTAGTGGAGAAAACAACAGATTAATGGTCAAAGAAAATGTGTTTTCCAACATATATGGCTGAATTACTCCAACATTACAAGATACATACAATTTGAATTCAATTTTATTTATATAACGCCAATTACAGGTCAAATTGTCTCAAGACACTTTATTTTTATATTTTTTGTCATATTTAAAATATGACAAAGTAAGAAATTTAAACCTCTTGACTAATCCAATTTATTATTTGGTTTTTAAGAGACTAATCGACAACTAAAATAACTTTCTCCACTAAAACTAATAAACATGAGGTGAAATAGAACAGTTTTAAATACTGCAGTCCCACGATGACAAGAATAAAGTTTGTCAACAAAAACTAAATCTGCTGGTGGATTCCATTAAAGTCCTAATAAATGATAATAAAGTGTGATACTAAAGGTTTGTGGTGCTAAAAATCTCAAAGTAAAGATATCAAGTTGAACATCTGGATGGAGGTTGATAAAAGTTGACCTTCTTTCATTTCTCTGGAGCGACTCCATGGATTTTATGGATGGTGGTTAAAGACCTGCTCTTCTAGTGGTCTTCCTTCTAGTCGCTGTAAAAAGTCACTCCATCCTGGCCGACTTCAACACCTCTTCATGACAACCTGTCCTTCCTCCGACCTGGTGGAAACTCCAGAAACTCGGGAAAACCCACGGAGACTCGAAGAACTCGTGGAGACTCGAAGAACTCGTGGGGCGGGGGAAGGTGTGGTGGGTGGTGGGGGGAGGTGGGGGAGTAGAGGGGGGAGGCCGCCACCCACCTCCCCGCCTACTCTCCGCCCTGACTCCACCCAGACTCCGCCTTGGCTCCACCCATGTGGTCACTTGAGGAACTTCGATGTCAAAGGGACGACGAATTTATTTCTTTTTATCTGATCTGTAGCTCAGTGAGTTAAGGATTTGCCTATGGAGCTGCAGGTCGCTGGTTCAAGACCAGACACTTCTTAAGTTTTCATCAAAATCCTGACAAAGACAAAGAAAGAAAAATGCCAGTGGTGGGTCTCGAACCTGCGACCTTCCACTTGGTAGTCCTCTTCTTATCCTCCTGAGCTACTCGCTCAGATACTAAAACTTCTTTTTTTTGCGCATTTATCATCTATTTTTTGCCATTTTCGAATTTTTTTTTAAACTTGAGTCTCGACTCGACCGTTTTTCTCAGGAGGTTGGACTTCAGCCTTTGTGCTGGAGGGTTGAACCCTCAGTTCCAAGACTTTCCAAGCCTCCACACCTCCCGAGTCCTCAGGACCTGAGCTTTCACACAGTCTGAGGGCTGAAATTTTCTGAGTCCCACAGTAGTTCTCTGTTAGATTGAACTTTCAGACAGTCCAAGGACTGATATCTTCTAAGTTCCTGAGTAGTTCTCTGTTAGTTTGAACCTTCAGACAGTCTGAGGACTGAAATTTTAAAAGTTTCTCAGTACTTCTCTGTTAGTTTGAACTTTGTGGTTAACAGAAGCCTTAAAACTTGTGACCATGAGTCTTGATTTCACATTTAGACCATCCATCTGAGTTCTTCTCAGACCTTCACCTGTGGGTTTTTTAGAAATCCTCAACAAACTTTGATTCTCTTCACTGAACAGTAAAGTTTGTGGAGATCAGAAGGTAACATTAGTTTGATAAATGCCTTCAACTACTAGTAGACTTTATCTGGAAAGCAGTTTTCTGAAATGAGTTCTTAGTAAATCTATCCACAATCAAACCAAGAACATAGAAAAAGGAAATGTTTGAAGAAACAACTTGATGTTTTCGTTTCAGACTAGAAAACGCTTCAAGACCTTTATCTGTTTTTGCTCTTTTTGATCGTTCTATTGTCTCTTCTGTTTAATTTGATCTTCTAAAGGTTAACTGGTGTCTTTTCAAATGTTTTGTCTTTAGTTTGATTCTTCTTAAACGTTTAGTTTTGCTCTTTTCTCACCTTTTATTCTTTTCTAATGTCTGATTTGATTTCGAAATGTTTTGTCTTTTTAATGTTTGTTTTTTCAAATGTTTTATCAGCTTGTTTGAATTTTTTTCTTTCCCAATATTTAATTTTTCGATTAAATCTTTAAGGTTTTTCTTTTTAAATGTTTTACCACCTTTTAATGTTTAATTTTCTTTTTAAATGCTTCATTGTATTTTCTGTTTAATTCCTTTTTGAAGTTATATTGTCTTTAAGATGTAATTTTCTAATTAAACATTTAATTTTTTAATTAAATGTTTTGTCTTTTTAAAGGTTTAATAATCTAATTAAATGTTTTGTATTTTTTTAAATGTTAAATATTCTTCTTGTTTAATTGTATTTTTTTAATGTTTAATTATGGAAAATATTTTCTCTGTAATTTTGAATACTTGTATTTTACAAATTTTGTTTAATTTCATAATGACATGTATTGTATGTTTATCTAATTCAATATTTTGTCTGTTTAATATAGTTAAACATTAAATACAATTACATTATATTAAACAGACAAAATATTGAATTAGATAATTAAACAAGATACATGTAATTATGAAATTAAACAAAAATTGTAAAATACAAATATTCAAAATTACAGAGAAAATATTTTCCATAATTAAACATTAAAAAAAATTAATAATAAAACTTTTAAAAAGTTTTATTGTCTTAAAGATTTTGTCCTTTGATTTAATTGCTTTTTGTTACGTAGTTTATTTCTTTAATCTTCTTTTTCTGTCAAGATTTTAACCCCAATCTTAAAAATGAAATAAAACCTTAAATCACAATGAAAATACTTCTGTTGTCACAATCATGAGTTAGTCAATTATTCAGTTTATCAATTCAACTTTATTTGTTTAGCACCTTTTACACAGATAACAAAACTAAACAAGCAAAGACAAAAAAAAACTATGCTACAACTATGATTAAAACTCAAAAACATTTCAATAAAAAGATTTAACATGGTAATAAAAAATGTTGTGTCCAGGGGATGGAGGGAGTTTATTGAAGTCTTCTTGGGCTCACATGGTAAATCATTTAAAATATAAACTTGATATTCAGTCTAACAATATCTCCCGTTTTCTCCTTAAATGAGTCGACTCTTCTTGTGCTTTCAGACCAAAGAACTACAGACTCTTCACAACCTGCTCAAACTCTTGGTACAGGACCTCACCACACGGGTCAAGAAGGTTTCCGTCTCATTTCTGCTCTGAAGCTCACCTTCTCCTGCTCAAACTGCTGACAAATGTTTCTGCTGCTCTAAAGTCTGGTCTCCAGAACTTCCTAAAAACTCTCAAAGTCTCTTCTGCTGCAGGTTGCTTTGTAGAACTGTTACAGAAAACCTCACTAAACCACATGGAGGGGCCTCAAGATAGTCGTCCAAATGAAACCATACAAAAACCAAACTAGCACAACCCAAACGCTAAAGTCTCCTGCAGCCTACCAGAGAACCTCTGAGAACAGAGAATCAGGACAGGAACTCTTACCTTCTGGACAACCAACGTTGGTTCTCAAACAAGAATACAGACTGTGTCTGACCAAAAACCTCTAAAGACTCACTACAGCCAAGATAAAGACACAACTCAGCTGGACCAAATCCACTAATCACTGCACACATTAGCACCATGTGCTCACTGTGGCTAAGGAACCACATTTACCAAGACAACTATCCAGTACAAAGCCCTAAAACACACCAAGAAACACATTAATGACGATTTTACTGCTGGAAGCTGCAAGCCAACGCCTAAAGAACAACCTAAAGCAACAGAGCCAAACCCAGTTCACTGGTGAAGAGAAGCAGAGGAAATGTTTGGCTGCAGCTAAATAAAGCAGGAAGACACTGAGCTGCTCAGGTGTTCCTGATAACACCAAGCAGCCACCTGGACAGCCAATAGGAACACAGCTTACTGGAAGTCCAGAGGACTGGGTTAGTGAAGGAAATTTAGTTTAAAGTTGAAGCAGAAAGTTAACAAAGAAAGTTGAAAACCACATTCTGATCCCTGAAATCTGAGTTTTCACACAAAGAACACCTGAACATTTCAAACTGGTTCCATAGTAGAACCATCATTGTAAAAACGTCATAGTATGGTGTGTTGCTCAAAAAACATTAGGACCCGGCTGTCTGGGGTCGCCGAGGAGCAACACAAAAACAGGACAAACGCTGGTTTCCAGGGAGTTAGGAGGCTATTTATTTGAAAGAGGAACTTTACAACAACACATGTGAGCAGAAAAATCACAAAGTCTGTCTTTACTTCAGCTGAAAATATTAGTTTTTGTCTTATTGACCAAACTTTTCAGGAAGTAGATGAAGAATAATTAAAGCTCTCATGTAGAAGTCCAACTTATTTTGGATCCTTGTGGAGAGTTTAATCTTAGAGTTTGTACAGCTGTTGAGTTTTTAGAGTCACATGGATTGTTTTGACATTTAATAACCGAGTCCTGAAATAAAATTACAGTTGTGGATTTCTGTCATTTAGTCTGGACTAAACAAATAACAGCAGCATAAATCTCAAACGTCATTATGAGGAGTCTGGATTGAGGTTTCTCACTTGATAATGATCAAAACATGAAATTTAGGTTGGTTTAAAGGAATATTCCACCTTAAATCTTTGAATGTTGACCTAAAAGGTTGGTTTCAGGAAGTATTCCACCTACAAGGTCCTCAAACATCCACCTTAAAGGAACATTCCACCAAAAATCCTTGGACATGCACCTAAAATGTTGGTTTAACCGAGTATTCCATCCAAAATCCTCAAAGAGACCTGAGGGGCTGGTTAAAAGGAATATTCCACCTAAAACCTCAAATATAGACCCGAAAGGGTGGTTTAGAAAAAATCCTTCAATGTAGACCAAAAAAGTTAGTATGGAGGAATATTCCACCTGAAATGTAGACCTGAGAAGTTGGTTCGGAAGAATATACCATCCTAAACATCCTTAAATGTAGACTAAAAGACGGTTTGGAAGAAAATTCCACCTAAAATCCTCCAATGTAGACCTAAAAGGTGAGTTTAATGGTATATTCCACCTAAAATTCACTACTGTAGACCTTGGAGGTTGGTCTGATGGTATATTCCACCCAACATCCTTGAACATAAACTTAAAAAGTTCGTTCAAAGGAATATTCCACCTAAAATCCTTCAATGTAGACCAAAAAATCTTGGTGTAAAGGAGTATTCCACCTTAAATGTAGACCTAAAGGATGGTTTGGAGTAATATTCTACTCTAAAATCTTCCAATGTAGACCTAAAAGGTTGATCTGATGGTATATTCTACCCAACATCCTGGAACATTTACCTAAAAGGTTGGTTTAATGGTATATTCCCAGAAGAACCCTTGAACATCGGGCTTAATGGTATATTCCACCCAAAATACTTGTACATATACCAAGAAGTCAGTGTAAAGGAAATGTAGACCTAAAAGGATTGTTTAAAGGAATATTTAAACGATTATTTTCATTATTTAATAATCTGTTATCAGTCAGAACCCTGGCAAACTTATTTTCATCAGTTTTTTTAGTGGAAGTCACAAATAAAGGAGCTCTTGGTTTTTCCGGCGTTACTGAGTCCAAAGCTGCTGTTTCAACACAGACAGTTCACATGCATCCACAAACCTCTCAGCACTCAAACACCCACAGACAGGAGGCCGGCTGGACCGAGGCTCGGCGGCGTCCTCAGACCCACGAGTCGGGGAGTCGTGAACTTGTTGGTCCGGTTTGAAGGCCTCCGTGTGGTCCAGTAGAAGTCCACGTAGTCGGTGTTGGCTTTGAACCGCAGCGACTGGCCGCCATCAGGTGGACCGGCTCGTCCTCGTAGGGCTCCTCCTGTAGCCTTGAGGGAACCACAGGAACATTCAGTAGCTGTTGGAGTTCTTCCTGTCAGGCTCGTGGTAGAACGGCTCTGAAGAATCTTGTACTTGTCTTATCTGGAACAATCTAACAGCCTAAACTGTTAACAGCGGTGTAAAGAAGCAAACACACAGGCATAGATTAGGACTCAAACTAGATTTATTTTAGAAAACAAATCAGCTTAGAGGCATTTGTTCACACATGTGGCTGAATAGGAGGCCGTCCAATCAGATTGAGGTCTTCACTCTGTAGGTTGTTGTTGGTGAGACTCTTGGACCTCCATCAGCTGACGTGGATGTTTGATGGTCTTCTCTCTAGTGCCAGATGATTCATCCATGAATTCAGCAGCTACAGACTGAAATGAAGCTCATGCTGCCGTTATTGAATTCCTGTTTCCAGATCAAATGTTCAGGAGCTTCACCTTGAATGCATGCCCGTCTGCTGTCTGATAGTTTTTCTCATTGTAGTCCTTCAGTAAAGTCTTTTTCCTCATGTCAGGATGTGGTGAGACCTCTTTTCCTCAGTCTCTGCAGACGTCCCTCATTGTGCATCTCCAAAGAAGAAACAGAAAAACTGGGTCAACTGCTTCAGCATCAAATGCTCTCCAGCATTGAGAGTGTTTTAGGAATTCATTCATTGTGTTGTGAACTTTGAAGGAGCAGAAACTTAACAGCTGTCAAAGATATTGAGCCTTCCAATTCTGATGTTTTTAGGAAATGAAGTTCATCAAATGAACACTTGATTTTTTGCTGATAACTCATTAAATTACTGAAGAAATCCAACATAAAAACCTTTAAACCTCTCAGGCAGCTTTTGTTAAAGTTTGTCTATAATTCTATCATTCATGTTCTGGAACCAGGACTCCTGCAGAAGTTCCTTCAAACAGATACTGTAGTGTGTTTCTATTTAAGGCCTCAGGGTTTGAACGTACAGCAGAGGATTAGAAAGGAAATGATTTTAATGTTTAAATCAGTCCAGTAAAATGTTTGGCGTGAAAATTATTAAAATTTTGATTTAGAAAGATTTGTGTCAAATAATATTGTAGAGTCTCACTTAAATATATCCAAATGAGTTTCAGTGTATTTACATTTTATAGAATATTTGATTTCTTAATTCTCAATACTGTAGGGTCTGACCCTAAAATATTATAATAATGATGTCAATTTAAATAATATTTCAGTGCAGAGTCATAAACTTTAATCAGCTAAACTTACATAATAAATATCACTATACAATCTTAACCTGAACATTCATATTATTGAGGTAAATTTACATAAATCATGATATTCTAGAGTCTTAACTGGAATATTTCTAACATTAATCTTTTTGTATTGTGCTGATAAACAACAATAACCCGACTTTCAGATAATATTTATTGTCTGTGATTGTGAGACTAAATTTCTCCACATTCTGGAACTGGACTGCATTTCCCAAAATGGAAACATGGACAGAATTTAACACTCATGTATCCATGGCAACACTAATGTTTCTGCTTCTTACCAAAGTTCACAACACAAGTAAAGATTTTAATGTAAAACTTCAGGGATGACTGCTAACCATAAGTATTCTGATCAATACTTCATGATCAATATCAGGACAGATGTTACAACTCCAGCTGTTGCATTAGACTGCAGTTATTCACAGAGAAATTAAAACATCACATTCCTCATAAAAACTAGATGGGACTTTTATTAAATAAAGTGTTGGTGAATAAACAGTGTTTGCTCAAACAAGAACTGCAAACCTTCTCAACCATCTTTCAGTCTGCAAAATTCCAACTGCGACCAAGAATTATCTGATGTACTTATTATTATAATCTTTACTGAACCAGCCCTGGAATTAATAAAAATCTGTATATGGATGATTTTCTCTGAGGGGACCACTATGGAAGCCGTAGTAATTATTAACTATCCTTTGACGGGAAGAGATTAGGTCTTCAGGTGGATAAAAAAAATGCTCTCCCTTAAAGAAAAAAAAAAACTGCATCCAATAAAGTAAATGTCTTCTGCACTGCACACATACTACACTTTTGTATAACTCTGGATGTCAGAGTAAAGGTAGACAGATCCACCTATCAGCCACAACATTCTGACCACTGACAGCTGAAGAGAACAACATCCATCATCTTGTTCTAATGTAACGTTCTGCTGGGAAACCTTGACATTCATGTGGATGTTTGACATGTACCACCACCTAAACACTGCAGGACAAACAACCCCCTAGTCTCCATGGCAACAGCAGTCCGTGATGCCAGCTGCCTCCCTCAGCAGGACAAACTAAAACTGCTACTACAGGAGTGGTCCGAGGAACACGACAGAGCTAAGCTGTTCACCTGGGTTCCACACTCCCCACATCCAGATCTGATTGAGCATCTGTGGGATGGTCCAGGATCAGCCTGGTCTAGGTAGGACCCACCCTGCAACCCACAGGATCCACAGAATCCACAGGACATCCCCAGAGGTTCTGATGAACCACTGGGTCAGAGGAGTTTTAGCAGCATAAAGGGACCAACACAGTATTAGTCAGGTGGTCATAATGTTATACTGTTATATTGTCATGCTTATTATATGATCAGTAAATGTTACCATCAATTATAACGTCCACATTGATCAGGAAAAAAAACAACTATCAGTTCATTCAGAAACTGTGGGGTTAAACCTAAAAACACAGACCTCAACAGCAGTTTGTTTCAAAGCAGAACACCAGCTGGTTTTCACTAAAGAAGCTTTCAGAGCAACAATTAAATGACAGCTTTGTTCTCATTAAGTTCAGAGTCATGCCAAAAACAATGTACACAAAAAGAAAAGAAAAACTTTAATATATATTTCATTTGTATAAGTACTTCTACATATATAGATACCTCTTTCTAAGTTTGATCAAATCACGATAACTCTGTGACCCTGTTGAACGATGTTTTCCCAACAGATGGCGCTATCCTCATGAATGGAGCATCAACAAGTGACGTCTACAACAGAACATAAATGTCTGGAAGCCAGTGGCCACCACTTTGAGCACCTCTTGTAATTGTAGAGGCCAAAGATAACTTTTATTAATCTCGTGATGTCTGAATAAATTTGGTATTGAAATATTTATGCAAGTTTTTCTTTTCCTGATGTGTGTAAACATTATTTTGCCTGACTCTGTATAATGGGTTTCTGACAGGTCACCAGGCAACATCTTTTTATAATAATGACAAACATACCTGCATTCTACAGGAGTGATTTTCCTCGTGCAGGTAAAGATGTGTGAGGAGCTTAGAGATGACAGGAGCAGGAGTCATCCTCACTAATTCAGCTTCCACCTAGAAACAGAAAGACCACAAACAAACACACTGAGAGACTCTCAAACGTTCAACCCCACAGCCTCAAAATATCTGTTTAGGAAGTGTTGTGTTTCTAAATTCTGCTGAAAGCATTGACAGACATTCTCTTACAAGGTTGTGTAAAAAGCAGCCTGTCCTCTGAGCTACTGAGAAATCTTCCTGAACAAAGTTTCTACATGTAAATCAGCTCAACAAAAACTAAAGCCTCAGTCAGAGATAACAGGTATCGCAAATTATAAACAACTTTCTTTGTTAACTCAGACTTTCTGCTTCAACCTCACATAAAAAGGGGAGTTTAACTCATCAGGTGACTGAAAATGAACGGCTTGTACAGTTCTAGATCCAAAAGTAGGATGTTTCAACTCATGTTTTACTACAAATACATGCAATAATAAATAAATACAATGGCTGGTTGTTAGTTTATTCATTATTAATGTCACTTTATATACTGGATTGAACTTGAGCAGTGGAAGAGAGAAGGAATTTAATGAAATTATGGAGATTCAGAGAGGTAATGTTGCGCAATGTTAAGTTAAGCGCGGTTTAATTCAAACCAGCTGAATGTTAAACTTCAGTGCAGCTCAACGGGTTTCAGTTAACCTTAAAGTAAAATAACTTTTTTAAAAGCTAAAATACACAGCAGAGAAATACAGGTTGAGAAGGTCATTCTAATAATGAGGACAGCTGCAGCAGCAACTAACACAGGTGTTCAGCGGTAAGTTAGCCACCTGTGTTAATTAGCCCGCTAGCTAACTTAGACGCTTAGCTAGCTAACTTAGCCGCTTAGCTAGCTAACGCGTCCGGACCAACTGCTCAAACACGACAAAACACAACTCTTCACAAGTCGCTGACTTAACGTACAACAAGACAACGCTACTGGTTAGAAGTATTTATCTTCTTACCGTGTTTTACTCCAAAAACAAGGTCAACAGCAGCCAGAGATGCTACCAGACGTGCCGACCATAGATATACATAGACGAGATACGCTAGCGCGCTGTCTTCTATATATTTCTATGGTCGGACCAATCACTGCTCTCTGGTTCCGCCCTCCGAGAATCTTGTTGTCGTTTGGCTCCACACTTGCTGATGACCACTTCCGGTCTCAGAAAATGAAAAAAAAAAGACTTTTTTTCGTTTCTGTCTCTTACTGATTTTATTTTTTTGTTATTCTAAATATAAAATGAAAATGAAAACATTTTTAAAATTTCGTGCATCCCTTTTTGATCATGAAAAGGAAAAACGCCTTGTATTTCAATTTTAATTTTTGTATTTTAAAACGAAGATCAAATAACCACTTGATTTTTGTTTTTCAATACCCGTTTCAGAACGGAAAATCCAATTGCCAGATAAATACACGGACCCTTCAGGAAGAAAATTCCTTAAAAGCTTCCTTTAAAAGTTTATTTAAAAAAAAATCCCCAAATTTGGCAAGAAATAAAAATAAAAAAATAAAAATTGTAACTATTTTCAAAAAATAAATAAAAATCTTCCAAAAAATATCTAAAGTGATTCCATATATATTAGTAAAAGTTCTAATATTTTCTTTAAGAACTTTCAGGAAAAAATCGACCAAAATCCAGCAAAATTCGCTGGATTTTGGTCCCAATTTTTTCCTGAACTTTTTTTTAACATTTCTTTTTTTCCACCAAAAATGTTCAAAAATTTCCCAAAAATGTTGAAAATGTGGAAGTTTTCAAAAATATAACGGAGAGTGTAGTATTTCATTAGAACAGATGGATCTGCTCAGCTGAGAATTTATCAGCAGAGCTCAAAAGCTTTTCGTACACAACTGGTTACATTTAAACCTTTTTTAATCTGAACAATAAAAGTGTGATTTTTTTTAAACCTTTTCTCTAAGAAAGTCACGCCATTACCATGTTACATTTTATATTTTGATTCAGTGTATTTTCATTTATTGTTTATTATTATCCCTTATTAGTTCCATGAGGGGACATTTGCAGTTTTCGCATATCCCCGCAATTGGGGGGATCCGAGTGCAGGGTCAGCTGTGGTAGGGCGTCCCTGGAGCAGGAAGGGTTAAGGGCCCGACAGTGGCCGCATTGGGGTTTGAACGTCCTCCTCTAATCAGTAGTCCAGAAACTTAACTGCTGCGCTCCTTATATTTCTGCTTTACTTGGATTTAGTGGTGTGGTTTATAATGGCAAGATGCACTAGACTTATCAAAGCAGGAGGAGTTTTCCTTTGCCTCCCACATGAATCAAAACAGGAAGAAACCTTTAACACAGGAAATATTTTTTTTGCTATACATCAAAATAATGGACTGATATAAAATGTTAT
Source organism: Amphiprion ocellaris (assembly GCF_022539595.1). NCBI lineage: Eukaryota > Metazoa > Chordata > Actinopteri > Pomacentridae > Amphiprion > Amphiprion ocellaris. The sequence continues at coordinate 28,632,525 of NC_072770.1, read as the reverse complement.
AATGGTGTGCAGCTGACTTGTCTAGAAAACAATAAATCAGTTAAGAACAGTAACCACTCAGAGCTGAAGTGAAAAATATCAATAGCATTTAATCACCAAAGATATAAACATTTAAATACCCATTTTGTAATGTGACTGACAAAATCTTTACAAAGTTGGCCTTCATCTTCCGCTGACTGCTTCACATTGTCTGTACAAAAATGAGGTGGCGTTTGGAGACTGGCACAAAGAGAGGAAACTGTCCCGAGTAAACGACAACGTCAGCAAAATGTAAAGCAAAAGTTACAGCAAAAATGTGAACATTCTTATCGTTGGATACTCAGTAAATCAAAGGACAGAGACGTACAGGATATAGAAGTCATTTCTGTCTGTTTTGCTATTTTTCTTGTAAACTGCTTCTTGTGCTCACACAAGCTTCAAACACATTCAGTTCCTTTCTGTTTAATACAAAGATTACTCACGATACCCAAATCAATAAATATATCAAATGAACCAGAATGGAAAAAGCAACACTTAAATCTACTACATAAACAAAGTTCATCAATAAAGGGGCGTCCCCACACATGCCGCTGCCTTATTTGCTTGTTGTACAGCCTTTAAATGCATAAATCGTGTTTTTATATCACTTGGAGACCTTTTTTTTTTGTTCCTAAAGAAATGAATAAAGATCAATCAGGCAGTATGTTGCTCATAACTCTAAACTCGTATGTGCTTTTTCTTGCTGCAAGAGACCTAAGTTGCAAACACTGACAGTTACTTTGGGCTTCACTGAAGTCAAACTTTCAGCTTCATTCCTTCAAACACAGCAGAGAGCTCGTCGTCGGCCTCCACGTCACCGGAAATGACCCCAGAGGACTCAATCGCTTCCCCCCCCTGACAGAGCTGGGGAGCCGTATGCGGACAGGAATGTAAAATATCCATCAGACTATGTACACAAATCTGTAAATTGTTCAAAATATCATGCAAATAAATACCAGTAAGTTTTAAACAAAAACTACAACACTGACCTCGACAGTAGGAATATATGGTACTGTACTGGCTATAAAGAGTTCCACAAAACATCTTTCCTCGACTGTGCTGTTTTGATAATGCAAAACGACCTGAAGTTAGTGCTGCAGGCCTGTTGTCTGTCCATTTTCTCAAAAGCAGTGTTGGTGCTGAGGTCTTGGATCAGTGTTGAGCTTTAGTTCTGCCTCTCTGGGTCCCCGCCATGCTCGGGTACAGCAGAGATGCACAACAGTAGGTTCACTGTACATAAACATTCACTCATTTCAGTCAGTCCCAACTGAAAGTACATGTTTCTGACGGGCGTCAAATAGAGGATATACAGTGAGCAGATGGGACGAAGTAGAAATCTATGAAAATGGACAGTGTCTGTGCTTTGATTCGAGGCTGAACCACAGTGTAGAGATAAACGACATGTAGCAGGAGGGCAGCAGGGTTCCTTTGACAAACATGTGTCCGCGAGAAGGCAGGAGGGAAGGCCAGCTGCTCCTTCACAACTGTGCTCCATTTAAAAATGTCTCCTAAGTTCATGAAGAGCATCTTTTTCAGATTCTCTGACCGAGAAGTCCTTTCAGAGCTGAACCGTCGCAACCCTTCGAAGGCCTGCAGGATCAGTGTCCACATCTAAGATCCAAATGTTCCTGCCATCCAACAAGATGAGTGCAACAAGGCACTGCAGGGCGGAACACCAGGCAGATGGAGAAAAACAGCGGTTTACAAATATTTTGTCAAAAAAGCGTTTTAAAAATATCCCGTTAACTCTGCGACCGGATCAACGGAGAACACAAAAACACACGAGTGGATGAATCACTGTGGGAAATGGTTTTCTGGATTTTATCATGTATACACTGACCTCTACACTATCACTTTGAAATATGTTACTCTTTTTGTTGCTGCTGTAGGATGTTTGAGCTTCACTGTGCAGCATGATATGGAGGGAAAAGAGATTTGAAGCAAGCTTTAACTATGTAAATGAATTTTTCTGGTGGCAAACATTACGTCAAACACAAACCATTATTTTAAACACAGTATCTGATACATCTATAAAGTGTCTATGGGGGCACAACGTATAATACAATAAACACATTTAATGTTTTGTTTGATTTTGGTGAAAACAGTTTAAAATCCTGCTCACCTTTGCAATTAAATACTACTAAAAAAAATACCATAAAACAAAATGTAACATTTTACATTTACACATAAAACATACTATATGTAGAGCAGAAACCACTGGTTACAAATTAAGCAACTGATAGTAAGTCTTCTGACAATCAGTCAATTAAGAATCTGAATGATTAATTAATGCAGAAATGCCCACATTTTTCCAGTGTGAAGATGTCTTTGTTTAATGTCAAATTAATTATTATTTTCAGATGTTAGACAGATGTCAGCCCTCAGAGAAACTGAGATGGGTTGCTTGTTGTCGTTTTAGTGTTTTTTTGCTCTTTTTTTTGGTTGAGAATTTAAAGACAAAACGACAAATTAAATAATTGAAAATACAAACTGTTGGGTTAATCAACATCTAAAACTAAAATAAAATTGTTGCAGCCCATTTAAATATCATTAATCTGCATTATAGGGTTAACATTAAACCGGTATCTTTCTTGAAAGTAAACCATTTAGAAGAAAATTAGTTTTTAACTGAATCAAATCAGTTATACAAACTAATCGGATGTTTAAATGCGTCATTTCTTGCTACTGTTGCATCAGATTTCTCTCCATGGTGTCGTATACATGATAAAACATAAATGTTCTGCCACAGTGAATCATCACGTTCAGTGAGACGTCAGGGGAAACCGGACAGAGGATCAAAAAGCATCACAATTCGATAACATATTGATAACACCGAAAGCTGTTCAGAAGCTACATTCCCCATACAGAAGCATACATAAGTGCATAAATTCAGATTTAACAAATAGTGGCAATACAAGATACAAAAAAAGAACAAAGAGCTTCCCAAACAACAGATGTTTAAAAACATATTGGCCACACAGTAACTTCTGCATGTTGTGTGCTGTTAGACATTGATAACACTGCTTGTAAATTACTTCTCTTGTTATCGTAAATCGAATATTACGGCTAGAATAAAGTATCCAATGGTCATAGCATTATTGCACTAAACACTGTGCAGTGTTACTACATATTGTAGCCCACCAAGGATGCACTACCACTTTACAAAATCTACGTATTAATGTTGGATGATTTTGGTCGTCTGTTGTTAGATTTTACATCCTTGGACAACATCTCACTCAACTGGAAGCACTTCAAGGTCAAACCAAGCATCTGTGGAAGCATTTCAACAAAGCAAACCTCGACTTTAACCCATGAATGAAACGACACGGATGTTTCTTCACTGATATGTGTCTTGAAAAGTCACTGGTGCTTTTTTATCATATTGGCGTTTCTCATCCCTAGTCTCACAAGTGCTCTGAAAAAATACTTTTAGGGCAAAAAAAGTGAACTTTTCATCAAAGTTTTGTTTAAAATCTGGTTGGGTTTAAAGAAGTAAGAGACAGAGCGTGAGAGAACAGAGGGAATCGTTCAGGATCCTGTCATGTATGATATAATTTATAGTACTAAAACTGTCTTGGCAAGTCAGAGGTGGATTGAAGACACTGAAGTGAATGTGAGGTTAAGGCCCGGATCTACCACCGTGTAAAAACAGGAGCTCCAGTACTGTGTGTGCAAAGACACTCCGCTAGGACTCGACATGCAAATGAAAACAGGCCCAGCAGATTTATTTTAAGCCAACAAAAGCAAAGTTGCCACAAGCAGCATCTAAGCAAACGGCAGGCGGGAGTCTGACGCTCATCCAGCAGCATATTCAGTCTATTTTTATTTACATTTTCAAGGCTGTGCATGATTTAAAATGGTCCTCTGTGTGGAAATCTTGGACCGCAGTTAATTACTCAGGTTTGGCATCCAGAACACATCGATGGTGTTACATCTACAGCTAAAAATCCACATAAATTACTGAATATTCAAAGTTTTGTAGCAAGGTAATGATGAAAGATCTAAAAAATCTCACTACCGTCTTTACAAACTTGATGCTCTTCGTCCAGTCACTGAGCTCGTCTGAATTAAAGCCAGCGAATGGAATGATGAGAAGTAACTCGTGTGTCTATTTTACCTGACTGCATAAATTTAAAGCCTCTACATCCACAACAATGTGTGTTCATTTTAAAACGCAGAACTTCTGGTAAGTTTATGCCAACTATCCACACTACTCCTGTATTTTAAGATCCCTATTATGCAAACCTCTGGAAACACTAGTTTTAGTTTGAAAACTCTGGATGGACAGAAAAAAAGCCTGTTGGATACGATGATAGAAACACTCACTTTCACTTCGTGATTGGGTCTAATCAGTTGTTCTCTCGTTTATTAAGCTGCTATCATGTGAAGGTTTTCTGGAAGAGAACAAAATCATCAGCCTTGACTGCCAGAGGTTAGATAAACATGGATAACAACTGAGGTTAGCAGCTGTTATACAGTTAAAGGAAATCTCCACTTTTACTTTCTGCCATTACTGCTCTTACTCCATAGTATTTTTTTTTTGCATTTAAAAAAAAAAAAAAAAAACCCTCTGTTTCTGGTGTTGGTTTCATTCTGAGCCACTAATTCAAAATGAGAGTGCATCACTGTGGACGTAGCGTTAAAGTTACCCTGTGGAATTTTGGACCACTAGAAGCACTATAGAGCCATGTTTTTATTAGTTTTTACATACAGGCACACCATACCCAGGTGGTATGGGAGAAGATGGCTATAATGGATGTAAAGAATACAGGTTTATACTCTAAAAAGATCTGCGCTGCATATGTTTTATGAGGAAAGGAATGAAATCAACACGTTTTTGTTGCAAAACACTGATTGTCACCAGAAACTGCAGCAGAAAACTCCACAGGGCAACCTTTAGTACTTCAAGTCATCAATCCAGTTATTCCTCATTTTCAGATTTTACAAGGTAAACTGTGGAAAATGCCAGAATATTTATTCCTCTACAGGTGAGTGATAATGAGGTGCAGTTAGACCATTCTACAGGTATGCACAGTCTTACAGGGTCAGGGTGAGACTCTACATGTAAACTACATTACAATGCTGTTAATAATAATTTAGTTATGCTGTCAAGTTAATATTTGTGTTTGGATATTTTCCGTGTATTTTCTCATCCACTTTTACCTTGGTAACATTTCAAATGCAAGACTTTCACTACATTTCTACAAGGACGTTTTGCAACTTTACTTGTAAAAGCTCTAAACATTTCATCCACTGCTGTGCATTTAAAGCAAACAAACCCAAACAGGTTTTTAGGTCTTTTAGAATTTCACCACCGCAGTCAGATTGTGACTGACGTCCGTTCCAGCTGGGTGATTGTTCATTGGCCCATTTAAAAGTACATTTCGGCTGCCTCCCTGACTTGACTGATGATGTTGCTGAGCCAATGTGCAGAAAAAAAAAAGTCAAACATGCTTGTCCTAGTTTAAGTAGCATGCACACTCAACACATTCCCTTCCTACATTTTGCACTCAAGCCCTGAAACACCACAAATGCATAAGCAATAAGGCAAAAGAAAAAAAGAAAAACGCTAAGAGCTGATCCAGGGTTTTCTTTCCGAGCACAATGCACTGTGAGCTGTTTGCAGATCAAAAAATTTTGCACTTGCTGTTTGATCTGACCTTCGGTAGATCCGAGCCTAAACCCAAAGAGATGAAAAATGTCAGAGTGTTTGTACGTGTAAGAGATGAAAGAGAGGCAGAACCAGCTGAATGAAGAGAAGTACTCCTATAGAGGACTGCAGAGAATGACCCCGTCCACACTCTGACGTGTTTTCCTGCAAAGAGAGTTCACAGTAAATCCTCTTTTTCAAGGGCAAATGGTTTGCATGTGTTTCTATTTTACATATATAGAGCGTGTGTCTCAATCCTGAACGTGCAAATGGGACATTTCGAGCATTTCAAATCCTATTTTATAAAGAAATCATGGCTTGAAGTAATTATTTCTGACAAAAATCCTGTGGCTCTTGTAACACTGTGGGTGTGTTTGGTTGACGTTACCTATCCAGCTCAGTGTGTGGTGCATTAAAACAATAATTACTTAAGTCAGATCAACCGTCTGTTTTATTTACTCATAATAAGGAGCAATTACACCATCCTTAATTATACAGCAGTGTTGTCCAGCCTGAGTGTTGTAGAAAAACCTGCATCTTCTTCTGTGCTGCAGCGGCTCATCTAGTTCCTGTCTGTTGTTCTACTCTCGATTTATCACTACTCTGCATATGGCTTTGCTCTTACTTTGCAACAGATGCAACTTAAAATACAGAAAACTACAACAGATATTGGAAAAAATACTGCAAAAGAATAAGCAAACACAAAGATTTTGCTATTGTAACGATAATAACAATATTATTTAATTGGCTGTGATCTCCGTTCCAGTTACTGCCGGTTAACTAGGATGTCAAGAAGCACATGCGAGAATAGCAAAACGGTTTTCATTAAAATTATGACGATGCTATTGTTAAGTAGTTAGCTCAGTTATGCAACATGGACAAACAGAATTTTAATTAATACCATGACATTTTGCAGCTACACAGCCTACATTCTTATTAAAGCTCCCATGCTGAGCCCCTTTTTCAACAAAAGTGTCTTTCAGTTTTTCAGCTCAAAATACTGCAAAGATGGTTCATTTTACCATGACAGTATAATTCCTGGGCTGCAAAGTGGCTTGGTGGTTAACACTGTTGCCTTGCAGCTAGAAGATGCCCAGTTTGCGTCCCGTCCTGGGATTTTTCTGTATGGAGTTTGCATGTTCTCCATGCATGCTGAGGTTAATTGGTGATTCTAAATTGTCTGTAGGTGTGAATGTGAGTGTGATTGCTTGTCTCTATGTGTAGCCCTGTGATAGACTGGTGACCTGTCCAGGTGTCTCCTGCCTTCACCCTAAGCCAGCTGGGATAGACTCCAGACCCCCAGCAACCCTAATGAGGACTAAGTGCTGTACAGATGATGGATGAATGTATAACTCCTGGTTTCAGTTCTGTTCTAAAACAGGCTGTTTTTCTCTGAAAACCAAAGAGATGCTGCTGTTCCTGCTTCCTTCAGGAAGAACACGCTGTCTGAGCTAGATAACTATTGGTTGGTCAGGTGGTACACAGCACATGTCAGATTCTTATTAAAGTAAAACTGACAGGTTAACTAGTAATGGGGGAGATTATTTAATGGCAGAAATCTATATAGCTATATAGCACAAACACAATAAAAATGGATTTTCACCATATGGGACCTTTAAAGTAATTCTTGTAAAAACAAGTAAATTGCTTTTAAAATTAATTGCAGCACATAACATAGAATTACATTTTCTTTAATGTAACAATATGCTTTGCTTTTTTCATGAGCACAAAGAACTGGGATTTTGTGAGTGAGTAAGAAAGGTAATTATTGTGTGCTTAAGTAGACGATAACACCCAGACAACTGTGTGGAGACGACTACTGTTTGCTAAAACTAGTTTTTCTATGAGATATAGTTTATGTCTTAATATATTTATGCTCAGAGTGTCGCAGTAATAGTTCAGGGTTCAGTCACAAATATAATTCCTTGTGTATTCACTTACTAAGGCACTGTAGTCAAAGCAGGAAGTCGGGCCTTTACGATATCGTGCATTGCTCAGTACTTCACATGGATTTTCCTCCTGAACTGTATATTTTTCAGTTAAGGGAGGTAAGAGTGAGCTGAACTGACACACAAGACGAATGAGATTTCCACCTTCAGCAGAAATGAAAGCACTTCAGAGCGCTGAAAGGATACACTCAGTCCTGACCTGGGTCAGTCTCTCTATCTCACAGGAGCTGCAGGGCAGCGTCTCAGCGACCACGAAGAGCAGGTTGGTGTTTTCTATCCGCTTCGCGTGGAACAGCCTGTAGGAGACAGTGATGGATATTTAGTCAGCTCCATATGGACAGCTCAGGCCTGAGAGCACAAATGCTGTAAAACATATTTTGCTGATGCTCCAGAAAACACACCGAGAGCAGTTTCCACAGTCCTGCAGCACGTTGTAGGAGTTTGTGGTGTTTGTGAAGTAAAACTGGCTTTGGATGGTCACACAGCTGCTTTCCTTTGTTTCAAAACCTTCAACTAGGACATCATCTGAAAGACAAATGCACATTTAAATCACCTGTTTATGACATTTGTACATTATTCTTAGACCTCATCGTTTTCGGTGTAGGAGCATTTCTAATAGTTTGTTTTAAATGATATTCAAGCTGGTTTTACGCACATATATGAACCCAAAAGTTGCTGTTTGCTTGTGCTTGAACACACTGTTTGTTTACTTGTAACATAATGAATCTTTAATGAGGAGAACTCAGAGCTGGCAACACAAGTTTGGGGGAGAACAGAATGCCAAAATATAAATAGGCTACTGATTATACTGCAAATCCATCTAGATAAATATGAAATAAACATACTGTTGTAAAGTTCTTTCTTAAATCAACATGAAAATAATGAATCTATTAGTTCGCTACTTAACCTTGGTAGAGCCAGCTGTTGTAGGCCAGGCCATGAAGAAGCTGCTGCATCACAGACCTGAAAAAGATGTTGCTGATAAGACCAGAGTTCATACTGGAAAGATCAATAAACAACAGCAAACACGTGTCACAGCTACGGCAACACAGAGCTGAAAATAACGGAGCGTCAGACGCCAAGCATGAGAAGCATTAAAGTCACCCTCCTCCCGTAGAAGTCTGGGCACAGTTAAGATTGTCTCAGGGGACACCTCACATGCTCTCGCTGTCATCTGAATGCAGTAAACAAAGTCTCACCATGCCACCGTGGACGTCCACCAGGCCAAGCTCAGGACGTCAGCGATGGACGGCTGCAGGAATAGAGAACAATTAGAGAGGGAAGCAAGTGTTTAACTGTCATATAATCCAAAATCTAGAGGAGCGATGTTTGATCGTACCACAAAGATGCCCCTCGGTGCTGCTCCGGTGTGGCTGCTGCTGACCGGCTCACAGGCAGACTGGTAGTGGAAAGACTGTCGCCGAGAGAAGATGGAGTTGTTGTAGAGCGCGTGCATCAGGTAGGGGTCCACGTCGCCGAAGAAAAGACCGATCTGTGATGGAACAAAAGGAAACGCAGACACAGGGGGCTCAAGAAAGCATCGAGGAAAAACTAACATCCCACAGTAGTTTCACATAAACCTTTTACATGTTTGTTTTATTCATTTGACAACTGAGTCAAAGACCTGAAAATGTTTTGGGGAATCCAATAAACATAGAAAACAATTTCTATGTCGAGATTTTGTATCACTTGAAAACCTCAGTGACTAAAGGAGGCTTTGTTCTAAAGCAGACAACAGATGACAAACATAGAAGAGCAGAACACACTAACCTTCTTCCAGTGATCTCTCTGATTGGACATAACCAGGAAGCCACCGTCATCGATGAGATAGCAGAGGAGGTCCTACAGACGACAGGAACAGTCAAGTACATAAAATTTAACAGGATCTTACAGAAGAGACACGTTTGCAAATCAGAAAGTCAACTCAGGTGAAATATGTCCTCATACATTCTGGGAAATACTATTCAAATATAGAATATATCTAAAAAATCTGTAACAAATTATAATGTGCTGCAGAAGATTTTTTTTAGAAGTAATTTAGTCTGAAATTATGCAGTTAAAATTTAAATGACTGATAAAAAAATTTGCTATTACTGTACTTTTGCTCCAAATTTGTAAATAATTAAAGGCTAAAGCATATCAAGCAAATCCCTATATAATATATGGAGCATTAAGGATTTAGAAACTAACTGAAATAAATCAACATACAGAAGAAATAATAGAAATAATGTTAACAAAACGATCTTGATTATCTTCAATCTCACTGCACAGGCTGATTTTTTTCTTCTTTTTTTGCCTTTATTATGAAATATAAATTTACAGGATCAATCTGTGACTAAATTACAGGTTAAGAATGAGATTTCTACTGTGTCACACCGCAAAAGCTACAAGTTGAGCTCTCAGCTTGAATCACCCTCATTCTCATAATCAAGCACATCCAGCACTTTGTAAATTATACTGGACATGTCCACTCCAACAAGGGTTCCGTTCATCTGAAAAAAGAAACCAGCTGCTCTGTTCACTGATCGTGAAGCTAAATGAGAGTTGAATAAAGAAAAGTTCTTACATCTGTGTTCACTTCACAGTCCATCTCACAGCTTCTGGATGGTCCACACTTTTCAACAAAAAGAGTATAAAGAGGCCATGTGAGTAAATTAAGCTCTAACCGGGTGACCAATGAAATGAGCGACATCGTGCGGCACCTTGTGTGAACCCTGTCGGCTGTCCGACACGTTGCTGGCCAGGATTTTAAACTTGTCCACCCAAGCTTCCAGGTCCAGCTTCACTCCGACCACTGAGGGACGATATCCACAGAATCACAGCAAACAGGGACAGAAGAAGACATAAATCAGCACAGAACAGAGAATTATCTGAAAAAATATCTTAGATTTTGGAGCATTAACCCTTGTGTCGTCCTGCGGGTCAAAATTGACCCGTTTTAAATTCTGAAAACATGGAGAAAAAAATATTTTCACAGTGAAACTTCTGATGTCCACATTTTCAACATTTTTGGAAAATCTTTGAACATTTTTTGGTGGAAAAAAGAAATGTTAAAAATATTTCTTAAGAGCATTCACAAAAAAATCAACCAAAATCCAGCAAAATTTGCTGGATTTTGGTTGATTTTTTTGTGAATGTTCTAAAAGAAAATATTAGCAGTTTTATTGATATATATGTAATCACTTTAGATATTTTTAGGATTTTTTGGAAGATTTTCACCCATTTTTTGAAAATATTTACAAAAATTTTCTTGCCACATTTGGGGGATTTTTTTGCAAAATAAAACATTTAAGGGAAACTTTTAAGGAATTATTGGAATTTTCTTCCTGAAGGTTTTGCAAATTTTCAGAAGTTTGGGGGATTTTTCTGCTGAATTTTTGGATTTTTTTCAGACAAGGAAACACTATTTTTTGGTGCCGGTAAATGAGGACAACAGGAGGGTTAAGTTCAAGATTTGCAACATAAAAACTTTTCCTACCTGCAGGTTTGAGCAGTTTGCCTCCTAAATTAACCTCCACAGCTGAACTAACCACAATGCCAACGGTGCTGTTTTCTGCTCCCACAGGGTCGTCCAGAGCTGTTCAGAAAATACAAACGTATCAGCACCTGATATAATGCAGCCTTTTGAAATCAACCACAATGAGCTTCAATCTCACCTCAAGTGGACTGAAACAAACAGTGGATCGCTGATAATGTGACAAAAGAACGAGGCTGTAATCCTTTTAAAAGCCAGTGACACACACTTGAGTCATGAAAGAGAGAATACATGCCAGCTTCTCATGGCTCAGAGTAGATAACAGGCTGGCATGCAGTCTAATGAGTTTCTTTATGAATATTGTAATAGTAAACAACCCAACTGTCTGTATTCATGAATGAATTATGTGAGAGACAAACACTGAAGCTTTTATATTGCTCTCTTCAAAGCCGCCACTCTTGCAGAAAACGTGAGCCTGCCTCTGCCTCGATTGATCTGCTTGTTTGTGTTATTGTGTGACTCTGCTCTGTCTGCCGGCTCTGGATGGAGCCTCGAAACTGCTTCAGTTCCCGGTTGGACAGGTCCGTCTGACACCAAGGTAACACAGCGAGAAACATTCTAAATATAGTGCACAGTTAAACTGGTATTGATTTTCTGATACGTTCTGCTGCTGACCCCGTCTACAGCAGTTCACTGCTCCGCTTCACTGCTGGTCCTGTCTGCGTCTCCAAACTGGGGGAGAACTGACCATCATCTACTGTAGGTGATACACTGATACAATCCACCCTCAATAAACAATGAACTATTCATTTAAATAAAAACCCCAGAAAGATGGAGTGTGCAGAAATGTGACATATGGAGCCAATACATGGTCACTAAGTCACACAGGAAGCCCATTTAAAAAAAACACACACACACAATAACACTAACTCTGATGTTAATCAACCAACCTGGACGACTATATGATTGAGGCTTTTACATGAGTCATATGTCTTGTTTCATGTGGTTTATTTTGCTGTGTGTGGACCCCAGAAAAATTAGCTGCTACCTTAGTGGCAGCTGGTGGGGATCCAAATAAAAAAAACAAATCAAGAATAACACCTGGAACAGTTCCATTTGCAATTAAAAATCCTGAAAATGTTAGCTACTATGTCCCACATTCCAGGGTCAGTAATACACTTCTAATTCCATCAGGTTCTTGTGGTAATTTAAATGACTGGTTTCTTATTCAGTTAAATGAAAAAAAAAATCAGCATCACTTCAATATCCAACCAGTCAATCTAAAACTGAAGCCAGTCAGCCTAGCTTAGCATAAAGACTGGAAACAGGTGGAAACAGCTAGTCTGGCTCTATCCAAATGTAACAACTAGCATCTTTAAGGCTCATTAATTAACACTAACTGATCTTATCTTGATTGCTGAAACAGTGCAAAAATCGAGGTGGTTCCTCTGTTTCCTCAGCAGCCATTTGCTTAAGTCTCTGCTGATGACAAATAATCCATCAGCTGGTTGTGGCTTACAGACAAGCAAGTAATTATGCACGTTTCTCAAAGTGGTAAACTATTCATTTAAAGTTGAGGTAGGCAAGAATCTGGAAATGGAAAAAACAAACAAAAACACTTGAATTTAAAAATACAGCTCTCCTCCCACAGCTCTTCCTTCTTTGTCCAAAGCCCATTTTAGTTTCATCCGTACATGCAACATGAAGAGGAACATGAACAGGAAGAGGAGGAGCAGAATTCTATTTTCCTCTCAATATGCTGAAAGGTTAGTCTGGAATGTCTGCCTACCCCTGCTTTAATGAACATCTACAGCAAAGTTTCACTTGAGTGAGTGAAGTCTGGCACATAAAAGTGAATCTGCTACTCACTGGATCTGAATGGAGGTCTGAACATGTAGCCTCTGTTGTCGAGGCTCCGTCTGTAGAAATTAGAGTTGAACGGTTCAGGATCTTCATCCCACAACTCAGCAGCTCTGTAAAAACATAAACACGTATCACAGCATGTTTGAAAGCAGTGTGCCTGTGCTAATACGAACGCTTGTCTCTGCTTGAATTAAGTAAATATTTTAATCTCACTCACATGTTGGGAAATACTCGTGTTATTCCTCCATCTGTGGATGCAAATACAGCCAGGAAGCCGTACCTGTAACAATTCATTTTCATCCGTCAGCTCTAGTGATTTTTGCCATGCTGGATGGTTTCTATGTTTACAGTGTAGAGCAGCAACAAGCTGACTCACGAATTCAGGTCCTTGTTTTTCCAAACACGAGAAGCGAGCTGCCCAATAATCCTAGAATCCAAAATCAGGTTGTGGATGAGGCCTTGATCACCTGCAATAAAAACACAATCTCATTATCTCATCTGTGTGTCTGCAGCATGTTACCATCTAATGTTACCAAACTGCACTCACACTCATCAGATTCTGGAGAGATGTCCAGCATGAGGGAGAGGAAGTTCTGCAAAAACTGGGTGTTGTTGTCAGAGAGCTGCAAGCGCTTGCAATATTCCCTGCAGAGACAAAAGCATAAATAAGCACCTTTCTCTTTCACTGAAGAGTGAAATCAAGAGCGATAAAGATGGTCACCTTGGAGCCAGAAACACGTGTCCTGATGATTCAAAGGAGCTGGGCAGCAACGACTGCATATCTGCGACAGAGAAAGAAGGAGGGTGATGTTTGTTTCATGTCTCACTTCTGTGCATTTATGAAACTGCCTCGCTGTACTCACACTGGAGCTGCAGCATCACATCACTCAGGTCTGCCTGGATGTAGTACTCATTGTAGGGAGGCAATACCAGACCCAGACTGCAGGTGGCGGCATCCCAACATGTAGACACATGAATGAGGAGACAGAGTGAATCAATCTGTGCCTGCAGCCTCCTCACCAGACCACAGCTGGTTGTGTTACTATTTGTGATTCATAACACTGCATGAGCTCACCTGTAATCTGTACCGTTGATGGGAGTCCATGTGTAACCTCTGTACACCTCGTCAATGTAGGACTACAACAGCAGAGACAATTCAGTGTGAATGGTCAAAACAAACAGTAAACAGACTAAAGCTGACTCAGTTTTACTTAATGTGACATTTTTAAAATGTTGTTTCGTGGAGGTGTGACTGTGCTTGTGGTTCTGCAGGTTTCCTAATCGTGTAGTTTTGTCCAATAACCAACAATAATAAGCTGCACTTTAATTTTGGTCATGAGTGCACGCAGGCTACAGAATCTGCTCAGAGATTCACTTATTTTAAAGCCCAATCTTTGATCAATGTTATTAAAAAAACTTACCGCAGCCCCAAAGTTCAAAACATCATTACTTGAAAATATTGGACAAAACGTCTATCTAGTAACATAAACATATTCATATTTTCTGATGTAATTAAATGTTTTGTGTACAGTAATATCTGTAAACATAGCAAGAAAAATGGTCTACTGTATATCTTAAACTATGATCAACAGAAAGTAAACGCAGCATGATGATTTATTGCTGTACGTAATAATATTCTGGTTTCAAATCACAACAGATAAGAAGAGCTGCCAGGAGGACTGTGCAGTGAGATGATGAGTATTAGGACTAATTATACAGACATTATGTGAGCTTAGCTGAAATTCACTGAATATGGTAATAAACTAGAATTACCAACTTGCGGTTGTGAGCCTCCACTAAACAATCAAGCTGCAATTTAGATCCATGCCTGCTGACACTCAAGTAATATTATGTAATGAAGACTAAATTTTTGCTATGACAGTTGACAGAATATCAATTATGGATGTCGCTGCAAAGAAGCTGCAAATTCTAAAATGTGGATGATTCACGCATGACTCCCACAGCAGCACAGAAGATCTGTACAGTCACCACAGTTTAAAGGTGGACACTGAAGGTCAGCATCGCACATTCAGAATCACATTATCCGCCTCTGTTGCTGAGTGACGGCGTTTAATAATGGCCAGAAAAGTGTTTTTACAGTTTCACAGTGAAGTTAACCATTAACCTTTTGGAGACAGACTGGCATCATTTTATCCTGTTTAAAAAATCATGGGAAACTGTGTCATAATTACTGTTGGAATTCTTGAGTTATGGCAAAAAAATGTGTGTACAAATGAGCATTTTGTTCAAAAAGTTCACTCAAGGCGTTCCTGAGATATCGCATTCATGAAAATGGGGCGAACAAATGGACAACCTGAAAACATAATGAATCAGGCTACGACTGTCGCTGGTCTGAAGGTATAAGAATAAGTGTTGGTCATTTGATAAAACAACCTAAACCACTTATGTAGAGATAAATATATAGCCAAAGTTGAAAAAAATGCCTAAAATGTGCATTATATTTTATACATTATCACACTGCAGAGCTGACAAAACAGCAGAAACAGTTTTTCTAGGATGTGGGTTTTAAATCATAGCTTACTTACTTCAAACAGTAAGATAAAGTTCACCTAGAAAGTGGCTCTGCAGTGATTAATATTTCACAAAAAAGACTTTGAATTCTACATCTCATTTCCAAACAGTTAGATTGGATAATAAAGGTAAATAAGAGTTGTTTTTACTGTTTGAGCAGCTTGTTTCATGGACCTACTAGACAACACTGTACATTTGTGAGCCTGTGAATAACTTATCTTACCGCAGATTACAACTGAGCACTGGCGTGAGTGAACTCTGTGGTAGCTCAAAAGGTGAAATGTGTGAGGACGTTAAAAGACAGAATTTACTTACTTCATCTATGGACTTGATAAGAGTTTTAATCTGCATTTCACCTGGTCTTCCATCAATCATTTGGCGTCGGATCTACACAATGAAAACACAAAGCAGTAACCAATATGTAACAAAAAACATGCTACGTGGGCCATTAAGTACCTGTACAGATACTGTAAACTGGTGGGCAGATTGTCCTGAGGCAGATGTTATTGTTCCCTGGCCTGGTTATAACTTTGAACTCAAACTTAACAACACTAAAGAACATAAAAGGCCCGAAACCTGAAGTTTTTTTAGTTCCATTTGGTGCTCACCTCCTCTTTATTGCTGTCCTCCACCTCTGCATCCAGAAAGTCCAGCGTCACAGGTTCAGGAAGGTTCACAAGCTGAGAGGAGTCAAGGAAGGAAAGAGGAGGTACAGCATGTAACATCAAATGGGAAACAGATTTGGCAGGTACGCTTCTCAAAGTGTAAATCTAAAGCTTTCTGCATGATTAAACATAGCTCACCTTTGGCTGAAGATTGGGATGAAGGAGCAGATATCCATTTGGATCAATGGCAAATATGTATCCATTGGCCCCAAGCTGTTTCATACACAAAGACAGTGAAGAATATGTCCATCATGTCAAGTACAAATGAAGGAAAATGTCACTAATAGTTGCTGATCACATGTACATACATTGTACCGTGGTGTGAGTCGCTTTATCTCATCCAGATGCACGTCCACTCCCATGACACCTAATATCAACTGATTCTGGTATAAAAAACAAAAACAAAAACAAAAGAACAGCAGTGATAAATATGCGTAGAAAAATTAATAGTCACATAAGCTTGATCACTGGATGTCGAATGTGAGTAGAAACCTTTCATTTCTGCTGTACATTTCATGCAGCTTTTTCGTTCCATTCGACTATCTAAATGTGTTGCTGTTTTCAAAATGTGTTTAGCTACGGGAAACAACAACAACAACCTCAAACTAGCAACCTACACACCGGAAATTTTACGTTTTGGATTGTACAGTAAGAATTCACAATGACGGTGCTCCCCTCACTGCATGTAAATGTTCCACCAGAGCAACTCCTGACACTGGGGCACCATCACTACATCTTGGGCTTAGCACTGCCTAAGACAATTGGGATTTGCTTATTTATTTATTCCCTATTGCAGAATGACAATGACCATTGCTTCAGTATGGGAGATGTTGAAATTGGAGGCAGCAGCCAGTTACTGAGTGAAACTTAGCACCAGAAAGTCTCTGCATCCAACTGAGAAAAAGTGAGCCCCATAACCCCCTGTAAAACCTCAAGATGCAGTTTTTAACAATTTCTTTTTTTGTACAAATTAACCAAACAAAATGAAACATATGAATTAGTACGTTTTATACGCTGCACCTTCAGCTGTATTCTAACACTAATGAGGTGCAGCACAGATTGAATCTAAGTCTGAATAATATTATCCATAGCATTTGCAATATTATTTTTCTTAATGGTTTACGTGAGGTCAGTTTCAGTATCATGTGCAACATTTCATTTTTATGAGCAAAATCAAAATTTTATCTGCAGTATTTCATTTATTGGGTGCAGTCCTTCAGTTTCATAATTTCTCACTGTAACGAGTATTATTTTAATTTCAGGTATACTATTTCATTATCCTGCCTGATATTACTTTACTACCCCAGTGTCTTTCCCAGTATTATTTATTACTTTTTCTATTCTAGTTTTATTTTAACCGACTTTTTTTTAAAGCAATATATTGTACCTAATCTTATTGCATTTCTTGTGTTATGTAACTTTGTTTTTCTGAGCAATATTTGTCAAAAGAATTTCCGTTGTGATCAGTAAAGTTGTATTGAATCTCTCATCTCATCTTATCTTACCATTCCCTAACATTCCCTGTTGCACTAATACGTAGTTTAGTCAGATTTTCCTACATCTTTATAAACTCTCCTTCATGTCTTTCCTTGATCTCATGATGTTTTCATCTCTGTCAAAAAACGTGTTTAGTAAAAGACATAGAAGGTCATTTTTTTACTATTTCCCACAACCAAAGAATCTCTCAGCAGAGTGGAGTTGGCTGCATTAGTTAAAACTAAGAAAATAGAAAAACTCACAACCTTCAACGTGTAAATCTCTCAACTACCTAACTGCAGTGTAATTACCGCTTTAGCTACCTGTGAGTTTCCATCCATGGTGAGATTGAACACAGGCAGAGTCCCAGTTACCACCATGCCGAGACCCTTCAAAAAACAAAGCCCCAAATCAGCAATGTCAGTTTACATGAGTTTATTTTTTCGCTGTGTATTCAACGTGTTTCCTGTATTTGTTCAACCAGTGGGCTCATGCAGTCTCACCAAAGCATCCTGGTACACATTGGTCCACTGAACCTGCTTGGCATCGCTGCCTGTCAGAACCATGGGGCGTCCCAGCACGTCGAGGTACTCCTGACAAAAACACAGACATACATGACCGGCTGCAGCTTCCAAACACCAACCACATCAGGCCGGGGGGAGAATGGGTATGCAAACAAATGAGAATAGGTGTTTGTGCAGAGCGAGTGAGAGGATAATTAGAAAGAGTGAACAGGGATCAGCTGTGTCAGAGGCACTAGACAAACCCACCTGGGTGTTAATCCTTATAGCACAGATGGAACGGATCTCAAAATAGTAACCTGGCAGGCGATGGAGGAGGAAAAAAAAAACAGAGAGAGAAGGAGAGGGAGCATGTGTGAGCGGTTCCATCAGAAAAAAAACAGGAGCTCATAAATATTCCAGATTTGACTAGATGTTACTAGAATAGTGACTCAGCCACTTGAATCCCACAGATAGGAAGCTTAAAGATGGATACTGCTGAGCTTTAAATCTGAGGTATCTGTATTTACACAGTTCAGTTAAAATCATTACATCAGCTGGAATTCAAAGAGCTTCTTTAGAAATCAAAATGCATCTTAGTCCTGATCCCATATCAGCCAATGTTTCACTTTATCTACCCCTAAACAGCTTGAAGATTAAAATAGTTGCAGGTTTTCAGTCTACAACATTCAATCAAATATACATTTATTTCATATTGTGTAATATTATTATTGTCTTGCACATAATTTCATACGCACTTCTTAAAAATTCAGTCTGATATATTCAATGTGTTTGAAAAACTTTGGGATCTTCAGTAGAATTTAAGAGATTTAATTTTAATTTTATTTCAATTTAGTAATAACTGTCTGGTAGAGGTTATAAGGACGACACTGACGGTGGAAATTAACAGAACTCAGGCCATAATCTTTACTGGTTTATCGGCTGATCAGTACAAACACAGCAACCCTGTCATTTCAATGAAGCTAAAGATTATTTACAAAGCTACAAATATAGTTTTGTAAATGCATTAGTAAAAACGTGTTCAATTCATGTTGCTGCTGAGCAGAGTTCATATAGAAATACATCACTTTGGATACAACACAAAAAATAATAATTGCATTATCATCATATTTTTAAAGCATTGCAAGTGTACTGTATACTGCTGTCTTACATTCTGAAAAGTGTCAATATTTTTTTGCTAACATTCACTTTTAACTCTACAGTTTGTGACGTAGGGAACAAATAAGGTGAAAGAATGACAGAAAGTTGAGCTCACCCTTATTTGTGCAGGCAATCCACTGTAAAGGTGTGACATCGTAGTTATGTTGACCCACTGAAAAGGTAAACACTCGAACCTTAGGGGGGAACAAATAGCGAAAATTTAACGAAGATTTCAGAAAGTGATTAGGAATGTTCAAATGCAGGAGGGTGAGATGATGGGAGGAAACTGACTGTTTTGTTGGGCCAGTTGTACTGCATGAAGACATCCTGAGCTCTGTCCTCGCCTCCGTCAGTGAACAGCATAATTATTTTATTGCAGTTAGCCCGAGGGACATTTGTCTTCTAAAAAATAAAGCACAGAGTGGTTGGTAAATACAGTAAACTCAGCACAATCCTTGGTACTGACATCAAGCTAAACGAGCAGGTCACTTACATTTAACAGCTGATTGAAGGCAAAATGAAAGCCCGATTTGTAGTCAGTGGTGCCTTTAGCCTGCATCTGCTGCACTGCATCCTTGAAAATCTTCTTGTTGCGTACGTTGGCCTGGACCAGATGTTTGAAGCAAGGAACCACGGCCTCAGCCTTCTCATTGAACTGAAACACAGACGCAGTTTGACATAGAATATGAAACATAGGAGCAGCGGAGAGACGTGAAATGATAGAGAATCAGTGATGAAGAGTCGGTGGCAGAAACCAACCCGAGCCACGTTGACATAGTCGTCGTCAGACAAAGTGTCCAGCATTTCCATCACTGACGCTTTGATCAGTTTCAGGGTGAGTCCACTGACACTGCCACTCCTGAGAAACACAACGCAGACGCATCATCACAATCACATATACATACAAACATATATAGAACGAGGATATCAGCAAATACAAGCAAACAAAATTATCTGGAAACACAAATTTAAGTTTTTATTTATATTCAAGGGAACTGACTAAACCTGAAGGTGTGAGCTCATACTGCATTTAATATGAACAATGTGCTGCTGAACAGGACCTAATCTCGTGCTCTTTAAGACACATTTTATGCAGATTAGCTGTGGTGATGAAGTTGTTTAGTCTCTCTGTAACAACAGAAGATATGTGAGAAAATTTTAATAAAAAGAAAAGTGACTGAACAGTTCAATTTGCTCTCAGAAGCAATGCAGAAGATGTTACAGTGCATATTTAAACTCGTTAGATGTGGTTATTGTTCACATTCTGCAGTGTTTCTTTGCTGTTGGTGCATAATAATCTCATGCAGTCCTGAAATAAAACCTGCTGTCCTAACACTTCTGTTGTTCATTAGCAATTTTTTTCCATTTTGTACTTGAATACGCGGCTGACTCAGTCATTATCTTGTACATGTGACGAGCAAACAAATATGTTTTCTGTTGATAAAAAGGTCGATTGCTTTCCTATTCTCCTCATTCAACTCAGCAGCAGGGTAACCTTGGACAGAGCACCTTTATCACCAGAATGAATAGCAAGCAGTGGAGACAAAAATACTTTGATAACACTCAGCGAAACACACAACTGTCTGATCAACACAAAAACAGGCAACCAGATTTGGCTTGATCATATTTCAGCTTAAAGTAGTACATTCTTTTTTGAGAAATATCAACTTTCTCACTAATGTTTGTCTGTTAAATATGAAGGTCCAGCCAGCAGATGGGTAACTTAACAAGGTACAAACGCTGGAAAAGGAGAGAACCAGCTAGTCTGACTGAGTCTAAAGGTGGACTGACCAGCATCTCTTTAGCTCACTTTTAACATGTTATCCCATTTGTTTAATTTGTATGAAAAAACAAAGTGCAAATGCAATAATCTGCTGTTTTACGTGGGTATGTGCCAGACTGTTTCTTGGCTGGGAGCTGTTACTTCCTGGACTCTGCAGGTGGCCTGCCAGGCTGCTTATTTCCCCCTGTTTCTAGTATTTATGCTAAACTGAGTGAACCACAAGGCAAGAGAAAGTATTTTCAGTTAAAGGGACGAAGCAAGTTTAATTGAAGATTCTTCAGCTAGTTACAGTACCCCGGTCAGCTGCAAACTTCAATTCTTTAAATAATATTTATGACTCACACATCAACAAGGATGACCATGTCTTTGGGGGACGAGGCGCCTTGAATGTACCTGTGACAAAAGACAATGAGAAGGCAAAACTTCAGCTCTTTAAATCCACTGCGCCTATGAAGGGCCAACATGAAAACATGCTTTCAGCAGCATACAGTACCAGGGCCTCCTCCTGACATCGTACAGGTCGATTTTATCAGGGACTTTCCAAGGTGTTGCTGCAAAGATAACAAAAAAAACTATTTACATCATACTTTTTATGTAACCTCAACGCTTGCCTTATTCAGCCAGTTCAAAATAAAACGTTGTCATATCTGACATCAGGGAGAGGAAACACTGTAAAACCTACCTGGATAGTAGCGAGTGACTCCTGTCGCGCTCCCAAATGCCTGCCACAGCAGAGACGGATCCTCTCGACTGTTCTCCATGAACACTTTCTCCAGCGCTTGTGTCCAGTTCAGCTCATTCAGAATGACCGGAGCTGGTGGGAAAACATAAAAACACTCCTTAGACTCACGTGAAATAAATCACAAGCATGTCTTTAAATGCTGTTCTTTTAAAAATGGCACAATGACAAGCCTACTTGCCTCCTTTATAAATATCTGTGGGAATCTGAACAGCCGTGTAGGAATAGTTGACGTTGTTTTTGAAGTTTGGATCATACACAAACTCCAGCTTGATGTGAGAGGGATTTTCCACCTCTCCTTCCCCGTCCATGGAGTACTATAAGACCAGGAGGACAAACACATGATACATAAATCTTCATCTTTTCATCTGTGACTAATACTACAGCTTTGATTACAGTCTTCCTTTCATCGACTGGCCTCCGTAGCAGAAGAGTCAGTTTATTTGTCCCTTACTCACATAATCCAGCTCTGCCTTGGAGTCATAATAAGCCATGTCCAGCTCCTAGAAGAAAACAGATGGACGTATGAGGAGGCTGCCATGCTGACAACTGTGAAACATTGTGAGGACACGTTGTTAAGCCACTATCTGGTCACACTGAGAACACTTAGTGAAGGTTTCAACTAAGACTATTTTGGTTGTTTGTAATTAATGTTCATTAGTGATTAGGTCAATGAATTCCAAATATGACATTTTCATATTATTTCAGTTTATTTGTCTCATATGAGCTTCAAATATTGACACATTGGACATTTTGTTGTGTTTTTTATTGAGAAGTATATTTTGTATAAGAAAGTAAAGATGCAAAAAAAAAAAATGGAAAAATGTTTCTTTAATTTCCTTGATTATTTATTTTACAACAGTGGAAAAAACCTGGAATCAACATGCACAGAATTTTTCCAAGTGCTGTCTATTGTTACTGATATTGAGAGGAAAAAAAACATACTATAGATGTTAAACTACTTGCATTTTTAATTTGTTTTCGTACTTGTCTCTTGTCTGCTTTGTGTAAGTGCAGCCAATAGTTCAGTTCACTTGGTCTGAAAATTCACTGAATTTCAGTCATGTAACTGATCTTCCTAAGTAAGGGACTAAAAGCTTTGCCATTGCATGTCTGACTGAACACAGAATATTTTGTTTTTTTACAGCATCTGGTCAAGACACATGACTTTTTTTTTTAAAGATAATATCTACAGACGTGTAAAATAACATGATTATGATTAACTATTATGATTTTAAGCTTAGCTGTGGTCAATTGATACATAAAATCAAATGACACAATACAGATTCTGTCTGTTTTTACAGTTTCTGAATTGAACAAAGAGTTTAATTTTGTTGATTTTTGTCTTTCAAACCTACTAGTGGGTTTTTTACTTTAGATGGTTAAATACCTTTTTAAAAAAAGTTTTTAAATCATTGAAGAGTTTCAACCAAAATCTAGATGAATTAAATTAATGTAGAATTTACAGTTTAACCTACAAAAATCTGTTGCGAAATTAATTTTATTAGATATCTGAGGGTGTCAGACATGAAAAATCATTACAGGAGAGTAATCCAACCGATCAGAAAAGCAGTGAGACATTCAGTGGGACTGACATGGACTTGCATCACAATCAGTTACTATCAAAAGATAAAATGTGCTTAAATGCAACAACGTTTACTCACACAAAGCAATATTTAGTCAGGTTTTAAACAAGTTAACACGTCACCAGCCTTTCTGACACTGTATCAGTTGAATATGAATGTGAAGTACTTACAAAAACACAATAAGCAATAACTAATATAGGTTTCTATTCTATTCTATTTGGTACCAAACATATAATAGCCTTTTTTATCTCTTCAAACACGAGTTGCAAACAATCAAGCATAATGACTCATTGGCTAATGCATAAATTTTACTTTTAATATTCAGTATAAATATATTTATTTATTATTCAATCTATAACATGTTATGAAATGCTTATGCAAAGTGACCACATCCTAAAGTCATATTCCAAAATTGTACATTTCATCTAAACAACAACCAAAAAAACCCACAAAACTCTTCAGCTTATAATTATATAAAGTGGAGAAAAGCAGCAAATATCCTCATTTGCGAAGCTGCAGCCACCAAATGTTTCCTATTGTTCAGAGCTGTGTTCTGCTCAGCACTGTCACATTATGAATCAGTAGACAGCCTGTAAGGCTTGTGTGGAGCATCGCCATCTGTTAGTTTCTGAAGAGACCTAACATACTTCAGAATACGTGTGACATCTACTCAGAGGTGGATCTGCTCCTATTTTTGGCCTGTTCTGATTACCCAACCTCATCTCTAAAGAGCACCTTCGCCTGTATTACAGTTCAACTAGACATGACAACTCCCTCAGTCCGCTGTTTGTCGTCTTGCTCTTACTAATACATATCTCCTGTCCTCAGCAGAATACAGCTTTGAACACATGTAGCTACTGTTGCTCGCTGTTGTGTATCAGTCAGGCCAAAGCAGTGACATTGCTCATCCACCATGTTAACTTCTCCTGGGAGCTCAGCGTCGTTAGATCTGCGTCTGTCAGCAGCGGGAATGTTTCAGCTGCCTCTTCCATGATAAAAGAGGAAGTGTTTAATTTGGTTCTCTACAATATTTAGTCTCAGATCTTCTCCTGAATCAACTTCTCTGTCATCATAGTGTACCCTCACACTTATATAAAACAGTATGGTGACTAATTCGTCAGGTTGCTTGCTTTCTTGCTGAGATTTAGATGATAAAAATGATATGACTCTCATATCTGTCCTCTACATATGAAGCTCTACACAGTAATCTAAATGTAATAAAAATTTTAGAGTCTTTGTACAGAGATAAACTATTTTTTTTAACATCAACTACGTTGCAAATATATGCATATTTCTCTGTCAGAAAGAGAACACTGACAGCCTGCATTTATAGAGACCAGTTATAAAGATTTATTCTGATTTTCAATCAACTGTACGCATATGAAACACAGAGAACAGTAGAGAATCATAAATACATAAGCAGTGACCATACCAGCTAAATATGCATAAAAAGTGGCTGTTGGTAGCCATCAAAAGCCACTGAAATCTCTGGAAAAAGCTGGTCATTGAGTCTAAACCCAACAGTAAAACATCAGTAAATCTAATCAGAATTTAGCTGCACAGATGGCTGATTCTGAATGTTGACAATTCTCTAAATAATTCAGATCCATTTTCATGTAAGCCCCTCCCCCAAAGAAGTAAAGGAAGGAAAACAAAAGCTTGCTGAAAGTTTATAGCACGCTTCAGAAGACATTCAGTGTTGTAAAAGCTGCACAGCTGACAGTGAATGGGCTAAAACATGCAAAACCACCAGTGTAGTCTCTTAAAATGACAGGGGGATTCAGTGGCTCAGAGAAGGATGTGAGAGGCCATGTGAGAGGATGAGGTTAACCTCGTCTCGTTTTCTCGGGCAAATGAAGCAGACCGAGTGGAAAAGTAG
Organism: Amphiprion ocellaris; assembly: GCF_022539595.1. Taxonomy (NCBI): domain Eukaryota; kingdom Metazoa; phylum Chordata; class Actinopteri; family Pomacentridae; genus Amphiprion; species Amphiprion ocellaris. Next base: position 28,607,249 of record NC_072770.1, on the reverse strand, counting down.
AATGCCGATGTGTGTCGGACTCAACGGAACCTCACGGCTGAGTGAACTCAGTCATCTGTTTCAGCCGACCGAGCCCCAAGGGAACTGCTCAGCTGGCTGGTGTAAATGTTCTTTCTTTCTCAGGTCGTCCCATTTCCAGCCACAGAGTTGTACCCATCTGATGTGATTTATTTCAGTCAGTGGTTAAAGCTGAACTTAAATCATTTCCACTGCAAGAGGAAATACGTTCAAAATTAACATTTAAAATGCGGTTTCGTATGAAAAGAGGAACGATCCAGAAACAGTATATAGCAGAGGTGAGTATATCCCTGTGCAATATCACCTAAATGTCCAATATTATAAAAATGTAAATAATTGTAATATTTAATATATAAGATATTAATATTTAAGATTAAAAGTAGATTTTTTCCTCTGATGAACAATCAAAAATGAATACATTTATAGCGCGACACTGAAAATCCAGGCCTTAAAGTAGGAACTCAGTGCAACTAAAGTGAATACAGCTGAATCACTGACACACAAGTTACAAAACTTTTGTGTTTCAACATTGAAACAACAATGAGTACAATTGTGACTTCCAATTAGTCTAACTGCATTAACAAAATCTTTTTTAAAAATTCAGTTTTGGATCTATGGGCTATGGGTGTTTGCATGTCTACATGACGGCTTCATGTGGAAAAAAGTTGCCAGAGGAACCGACAAATCTGAATTTGAGACTTCACAAACATAGAAAAGGATACAACAAGGTCAGTGAACACAGAAAAATTGGTCTAAGCTCAGCTGCAGCAGTAATCAGGAGCTACAGAACAAGCCTTAGTACCACTAATCAGTGCTGCAGTGGTCGTCTACACCATAGACAGTGCACTACCTGCACAATCTAACTATGAAAAACAGATGGGTAAGTGCTCCAGCCTCCAGCCGGGGAATTATCAGTGGAAATCAGAGTTTCTGCGACAGCTCAGACAGTGTGAATATGTCTTATTTTGTGAATATGGTCAGAACTACCACAGTGAATGCACAGTTCTGACTGTGAAGCACAGAGCTGGAAGTGCTATTCTAAGGTGCTGCATGGGTGCAAAAGGTGAGATTTAAAGATGGCATCATAAACGCCTGTAGATATACAGTAACAAACTGCTGGCAGTACCCAGAAGCTTGGCAGGAGAGGAATATTCCAGCAGGATAATGTTTCAAAGCACACTGCCATAATCACTGAAGAAGAAAGTGAAAACTGTATGCTGCCTGACTTGAAGACACACGATACCTTTGGGGTATTTTAAAGAGAAAGGCAGAGCAAAACAACACCTCAAGCAAAGAGCAGCCGAAAAAAACAGTCTCTGAAAAATGACAGAACATCAGAAATGTGTGTAACACTAGAATCCTCCATGCTGAAGACAGTCTTTTATCAAACACAAGGGTGGACATGGGAAGTATTGAAAAAATAAACCTTTGAATCTAAAAAAGGAAATGACTTTTTAATGTGGGGCTGACTTTTACTTTTAATATATTAAATCTAAACTGTTTGTTTTCAGATTTACATAAAAGCAAATACCTCAATGTTTGACTAAAAAGCAATGCAATTTTCTTAGGTTAAACAGTTTTGAATCCTTTGACCTTTTAGGGACATCGCACATCTCTGTTGCACACTGTAAGGTAATACTGTTGCAATACACCATAATGTGTTGTTTCCCCCTATTACTGTACTTAAATTTATTGCATGGACTTTTCAATCAGTACCTCTAAGTTGCTGAATTTACTGTAAAACAATAATGTGGAAAAACCAAAAAGCTAAGGAGAGTTTGTTGAAGATATAAAAATTTTAAACATACAGATGGGTGATGAATTAAAGTAAAAACCTGGAATCTAATGGCACAGTTTGCTGTTATGGTTTAGGTCCACATCATTAAAACAGCAAATGAGAGAAAATGTTTTGGAAAAATGGCATCCATTCTTTCCAGTAGAGCTCCAGAGACTTGGAGAATCAATGCCAAGGCACACTGAGGCTTACAAAGACACTTTATACTGATTTTTCCTTTAAATTGTCCTTCATATGCCTAATAGGGTATCAATAATACTCAAAATATTACAGAGAGGACTGCAATAGCAGATATTGATAAACAGGCCCAAAACTGTCAAATGTTCATAGATAATGTGAATATTAAATAATCACGATCACAAATGGAACTGGAATGGAATGAAGATATGCACAAATTACAAACGTATAATTTAAACTGCAAATGTGTCATTTTAGTTTTACCTTGATTCCGTCCTGCCATAGATGCTCTCTTTGGAGCCGCTCTGCTTCACTGGCTAACCTCTACATGGAGCAAACAGAGAAACAGTCACATTACACGACCAAGTAGGACAACATGTGTGTTTACTTTAATCAAGAAAGAACAAACCAAGAGATCATATCCTGGAATCCTTTGAACAACACATGGGTGAAGTGGTTTTTCTAAGTAATACTGGAGTGCTGCAGTTTTTAACACATGGCAACCGCTCGGATGGATCAATTGTACTGTTGCTGTCATTTTTCTTGTAGCTACTAAAAATAGCCAGCGAACCAGCTAAAACCAGATGCTCAACCAACATACAAAAGTATCTGCAGAATATTGTTTCTATTACTCGCAGCAAGCTTCTGCTGTAAGCAAGTCCTACTTATATCCTCAGGCTATATCATCACAAAACTTTAATGCAAGTGTTGCAACAAACTTTTGTTCTGTCAGCAAACTCATCGGAACATTTGCAGCAATAAAACAAATGTTCATTGGATTGATCTCCCGCAGAGATAACAGCTGAGTGTTTATACTGGAGGCAGGAGGCACATTTTAACACATGAAAACACAATGTGTACTATATAATTTCACATGTTGCTATACTAAATACAAACTTTAAACATTAAATTAGCAAAAAGGTGCTACTTTACTATATTACTCAAAACTGCACAGTGAATTTCCAGGGCATTTACAGTTAAAGACACACACTTACATCTAGTGCTTTACGTTTCTTAGCCAGGAGCTTCTCTATATCCAAGGCCACCTTCTCCACAATCTTCCGAGGCTGATTCTTCACCAGACTAAACCGTCGTCTTTCTTCATTGTATATCTGTAAATTGTTAATGAAAATGTTAAAGACACAGGAGCAAGAACCGCTGCACAGTCACTCTGTAAAGTGCATTTCTGCTGACATTATGCATCTTCTATGGACAATTATCCAAAGCTGACTTTGCATACGATCTGTGTAATCGTGTGCAGTTTATGGGTGCTATTTGATATTTGAAGATGATCACTTCCATGCTTATAATTGCTAAAACCAAAGACAAAAACATCTAAGAAGAGGGGATACGGAATAGCTTGACTTTCAGCATCTCAGAGCAAATCTGAAAGCAGACAGATTCTCACAATTCAAAGCTTATAAATTTGCAAAAGCAAATCCTTTTATGTTTAAACACTGAGGACACAGAGGGACAGTCACTTGTGTTTGTGCGTTCAGTCCAAATCTAAATCTAGCTACTTTCATGCAAATGTATTCACGCACAATGTGTGTGACGTTTTTATTGAAGAATCACATTACAAGAGTTTCATTTATTCACATTAAGCAAAGCAAAGTATTTCATATCATGTTATACCCAGAGGAAGCATAAAGTGCTTTACAGAGTGTAAAGGCAAAAACACAGGAAAGAAATGGAAAAATAAAGCACACAAATAAAACAAACACATCAATTTGATACAAAAGTAAATTCATTTTAAAGCAGTAGTAAATTGGTAAGTCTTTAGCTTGGATCTGAACATAGTCAGCATCGTCTCAAACCTTACCTCTCTCGTTAATATGGTTCACATCTCAGCAGCATAAAAGCAAAATCTCAAGCAGGTGAATTTTAAAGTTGTTTCTGTGAGAAACTACTAGCCAGTGTACCGAGCTGAGAACTGGAGTTATACGCTGAGCTTTGAGGTTTTTCATCTTTATCTAAATTTTTTTGGACATTTTTATTTCAAATTTGCGTCACAGGAGCAACAAGAACAGCACTCAGAGAGTACAGTACTGTGCCAATGCTATTGATTCCTCAATTTGTGTAATCAGAAATCACTGCAACACAGAATCTGGCCATTTAATATAGATCTACCCACAAACTCAATAGATAAATAAAAAATTGCCTTGCGCTGAGCACCAGTGTGTGTTATACATGCGTACGTTATGTATGGACACTGAATTGCCTGACCGAAATAAGTAGCGGGCGGCGTGAATTGATGTAGGCAGCTGACATAGCGTTCACTTGTTGTCATGGTTACAATGATGCCGTGTCGTTATCTCGCAATGATACAGAAATCTTTAACAAATCCGTGGATCCAAACTATAAGCTGCATCACTGCCAAAATCTAATCGGTTGGTCTTTGTGTCATTTCTGACCCTCCCTGAAAATTTCATCCAAATCTGTTGGTCCATTTCTTAGTAATGTTGCTAACAGACAGACAGATTCACAGACAAACGTACGCCAATCGTCACATAACTCCGCCGCGTTCCTTGGCACAATAATAACTGCAATTAAAGTTACAGTATATTCTGAGCTCTAAAATTAATATTAACTTTTCCATTCAGGAAGAGAGAACCATATTTTAGAGCAGACAGCATGTGAGCCTAAAAACATCCCATCATCCTGTGTGTCTGCTACATGTCAAGCAACGTAGTGTAATCAGCATGAAAAATACACTCATTATACAAGTTGCTAACCACAATCTGCAATGACAATACAACAGTGCAGAAAAAGTATGACAATGTCTGACTGAGTTGGTGTGAGATGATTTCATCCTAAAATCCTGATAAGCCGGTTGATGGTGAGACATTCAGCTTCAGCTTTATTCCCTCTACCAATAATGTCTTCTAGTGATATTGCATCATCTGCAGGGCTTAACTGAAATATTCAACCCCCTTAGAAAGTTTCTGTTTTCATTGCTTTTCAGAACTGAGCCGTGGTAAACATATTTATCTTCTTAGACAAGAATTTTCATAAAAGACTGCTTTTTGTCAAAGTGAAAAGAGATTTCTTAAATGTAAAATAAACAATAAGTCAATTGGTGCTAGAAACCAGACACTGGTGAAATTGAGATCATGTGTCTCAGGTGATTGTAGGGTAAAGATGCTTTATATTGCATATTTTTTAAATTCATTTACATTATGCTGTGGAAATCTGTTTTCATTTTGACATGAAAGAGATTTTGTAAATTTCCCTCAAAAAGGGTCAAATTAAATTGACTCTCATTCAATGTTGAAGAGCAATAAAAGGTGAAAATTTTTTTATAGGCACTGTATGAGCTAATTGGACCCCAGATTAGGGTAATTTTACATTTTAATGAAAAAAAATCTCAATCTGAAAACATATTTTTTCTGTATTGTCGCTTATATGATGGACTCCAGGACCAAGTTAACTATTTGAACCAAATTCACACAGATGATGTTCTTAATGTTCTCCTCCAGAGTCTGAATTTAAATTAGACCCCACATAGAAAATACATCAGAGTGGACTTCAGAGGAGCTGAAATATGGCCCTGCTACTTCCTCACAGAGTATTCCTGATGATTTCTTAGAGCCGAGAACTTTATGGGTCAGCATGAGACATCTGGGAATTACACTGAAGTGAAAGTGGGTAGAGCTGCATGGATTGTATGGTATTGATATTTCACATATTTATTTTTCAGGTTTGGTTTCAAAATTCTTTTAGCTTTGAGACTAGAAACATATAATATCATTGCTGAAGCAGTCAATGAAAGGAACAAAGAACTTTACAAATGTTTTGCTGGATAGAAAACAGAGGAAAATGTCATTGAGTAGTTAAAGAAGCTACATGGTACTAATTAATAACATATAGAAGGACAGATATACACTTTCAGTTTAATAAATTGTTTCCTTTTACTTTTCTTATCAACACGTATAATCAGAATTTCCTTTTCATTGCAGCACTATCCTAAACACAATTAACTCATAGCTACATTGTTGAATTCCTGCTACTCAGGCTATTAATTGGTGATCTGATATTTAAGATAAACAGTCCACACTGATCTGTTTGGTAGGTTTTAGTAAAACTGACATGATTTTGTTGTCCTGCTGTTGCAAATCCAGCTCAGGCCTTTACATGATTCCAACTAATCCAGATCAGACGGTGAACAAATAACACCATTATTGTGTACCTGTGTGTACCAGCAGCATCTCACTAACACAGACATTGTTTTCATCTGTATGTTATTACACACAGAAGCCACAGTGACTGGGAGTTCAGGAGATCTGTCATCATCAGATATGCAAGAGGACAAGATATTTACAGTATCTCACGATCTTGTGGGTTTGAGGTCATCCGACTTTCTAACCCAAGAGGGAAGGTGTCAGAGAGAAGAGAGGAGGAGATGAGAACATGCAGTAATGAACACGATGTTTCTGTAAAGAACTGGGTCTTATGTAGAATATATTCAGGATTGTGTATATCATGTAGCCATTAAACATTTCTCAGACATGAGATAAATAACATTATTGGCTCGCTTCATCAGTCAGTTAAAATGATGAAATTCTGCCATTTAGCTGTCACTTTTATGTTACTTTTACTTTATTTAAATACACAATAATGCTCTAATAAATAACAACTAAATCTAAAGTAATAGTATGCCTACCAAACTGCCCAAATAACTCAAAGCTTAGTTTATTTGCAATATTTATAACACTGAAATTTCTGTCCCTGTTCCTGTTCAGATGATGCCAATTTAACTACTACTTCACACACAGTAAAGTAAAAATATCCCGTAAACTGTAATGAAACGGAGAACTCCACATAAGGATGGCTGCTGTGTAAGAAATGATTTAACTGAAGCTTATACTGTAACTGTGACTTTGTGTGACAGCTCAGCTGTCTGAGGTGAAGAAAATTACTACATTAGCCCGTGACTGATCCGGTCTCCACGCTGAGGATTATTTATACTTGCAGGTAATTAATTAGGTTACTTGTGCTGTTCCCCAGGGATTAAATGCACAGACTCATGCACATAATAATCCTGCTGCTGTTTAATGCTGCAGGTGTTTTATAAACTCAGAGGAAAGACTCTTACAAATAACTGAAAGCAACAAACTGACTTCAGCAGTTTTCGTTTTGTCAAAACCTGGAATATCTTCATTACTGGTGAGTGTAATTGATCTGAGCTCCCTGTTTTCATCGCAGTAAAGTCATACTTTTGTTGATATTTCAGTTTATAATAGGCAATTCAAGGGCAAAGTGAATTAGAAAGAGACACTGTGCTTTTGACACGCAGACTGTGTCTTTTGTGCTCTGTGTGATGTTTGAGGACCAATATTGGTGCATAAATGTCAAAATAACCTTCTCTAAATCACTGTAAGGAATTCAAAGTATGATGCTTGTGGAGCCGATCCATTAATGCGACGGCAGTTCAGACTTTTGTCGTGTTGGAAGTTATACGGAAATGTTGCTAGTAGACTAGAGCAATGCAATCTTATTTTTTTTCTTCTTCTCAAGTTATTTCTTAGGGCTTGATTAGACAGGTCAGTAGAGGCAGACAGGAACGTAGGGAAAAGAATGGAGGGAAGACCTGCAGCAAAGGCCCGTGAGCTGGAATCGTTGGGGACTATAACCCCTTGTTTATGGATCGCCTGCTCAACCAGTTGAGCTATCTGGGCGCCCAGTTATTGCAGTCTTGTAAGAATGCTGTTGTGAATTGTACAGAAAAGTTACCATTTAGACATGAAGTCAACATGTGTACATGCTGTCAGATTAATGTAAAGGAGCACATGTCTGAAAAGTGCTACAGACAATAAGGATGTCTGCTGGTAGTTCTTCAACCAATTTGGCCGAAACTGAAACATCGCACCAAAATAACGCAACAGAGGATGAACCCTACCAACTGTGGTCATCATAGGTGGTCACCACGTTGATCACATTTGTGGTTCTAAGAGAAATTTCTCCACAGTTATGTACCAAAGTGATTGCCAAGAACATCTGTACAAACATTCACATTTTCCTCAGGATGAACTGTAATTTTGTTTGATGAGTCCTTTTATCTGAACTTTTATAACCAAATGACTACACCTGCTGTACTTTATGTCTAGTGTTAAATATCAAATGCTAGTATGAAGACACACTATGAAGCTGGTAATCATCAGACCTGGTAAACATTAGCATTACAGTGTGGTGACGTCAGCACAGAGCTGCCTACGTGGCTGCAGCCTTGTAATTCTGATGACGGGGGTCTAGGAGGGGGTTTTAATAGCTCTACCATTACAGATAATCACGTTAGCTTTTTTTTAGGATCAAAAATACTAAATTGAAGTGCTTTAGGATTTAATCCAAAAACTGCACACGAGCAGCAAATGGCAGAAACCTGATGTCAGAATGGCCGGCATCACAGAGGCCACCGCGATCATCTGCAAATCTAAAACCGAGGCTTTTTCCTGGCTGAGGAATCGAGAAGGACGTTTCATTTGAATTACACTTGTTTTCCCCCCGACAGGAGGAGATTGCATCGAGGTTTCCAGGCTAAGAACAATTTCCTTTACGGATCCGGAGCGTTTGAGAAGCATGGAGGGATTAATGAGAACTGAATGAACAAGTGAGTCTCACATCAAGGCATTACTGCAGGCTGACCATCTGCTCTGCTGTGACACAAACAGAGAGGACACGTGCTGCTGCTCTCTGCTGAGGAAAACGCCTCCACACAGCTCCCAGAGCAGGGCTATCTTGCCCCCTACAGATGATCTTTAGTCCTGGTTTTTGGCATTTGCCTTTTCAGGGACAACCCCTCCCAGTCACCTGTTACACTGAGGATGTGAAATAATCCTGAAAACGTATAAGACTGAAAGGCATTCCCAGCAGACAGGCTGTGTTTACAAGAGACCAGATAAAAATAGAAAATAGGACATTTACATGCAGTGGCTGCATTACATTTATCTAAAACCATACTTTACGCTACGCTTGCTGGAAATGTATAATTTGGTGGTTCTACTTTTCAGTATTTTCAGTTCTCTTTATCTTTATTGTAGCTTTCAGATGTATTGATTTTTAGGGCTCTGACTAATAATTAATTGCTAATTAGTTTTTAGTCAATCAATGTGCAAATTATTTTCTCGATTAATCAATAAGCTTGTAGGATATCCTTTTCAAACTTCCTCACAGCTTTGATAATGCACATTTAACCCTCTGAGCAGTTTTTGCTGCTGTCCCTTTTTCACTCACTGTGGGCTGATTTTCACTGCGATATAAAGTCCTTCACCTCTATGGAAACAGCATAGTGACGGCTAGAACTTAAAAATGCCTTGTGTGCAGTATGACACAATTACAATGCCATGAATCAAACAATTCTAATTAATTTCTTTGATTATTTATATTATAAAATTGCAAAAACCTTGAATAAACAAGTACAGCATTTTCCAAGTGCCCACATGTGTTGCCATTAAGGGGATAAAAAATTGTGACTAAAAATAGTGATATTTTACTACTAACCTTTTTATTTGTTTTTATACTTTTCAGCCCAGTTCAGCTCAAAAGCCCAGGACCATTGTCATGTCAGCAGAGGAGAAGTGAGTTATTTTGTTTTCCATAGAATATTTTCATTGCAAATGCTTCATTTTTGGCTTTTTTTTTAGATGACACGTAGAATAACGTGATGAGAAAATATCGTGATTATAAGCCTAAAAATAGCCTAAGTTTCTGACAGAATGACACGTCACAGGTTCTAGGACCACCAGTAAGGCAAAAATCAATTATTCTTTTATTCTTATAGCTGGAGATTATGTTAAATGGTGTAATTTTGGTGATTTTTGAAAAAATAAAATGCCTTTCTAAGCCACCAGGGGTTAAGCAGGTTAAATGATAAGTCTGGTATTTTGTACTATTTCCATAATCTCAACAAATCCCACAAAAACACCAAAACAAGCTGTAAACGAATCATACCAACAAACCCTTGTTCTTATTTCTCTGAGCCATAGAGCTCCAGTGTTGCATTGAAAACACTACAATTATCACTGCTACAGTACACTGGGTGACGTGTTCTTTTTATACAATGATTTATTTATTTTGAGTTGATCCCTCATGCACAGTCTTTCCTAGGACTTTACATTTGTGGTTCAAAATAGTCACCAAAACTGCAGTATTTCTCTCAGTTTGAATGATGTTTGCCAAAAGTTCTAGTGCCAAGCTGTTTTGGCAAATTTCGCTTCATATTAAAATGAAAATATGGATTTGTGGCATGTTTTTGAAAGAAATGGACTTGGAGCAGAGAAGCTGGTAAATACTGAGATTAACACATGGTGTTTTCATTAGATTTACAGACAATAATATCAGCTATTTTCTTTAAAATTCTCACATAGAAAGGCTTATTTCTAGAGACACTGGGCTCTTAGAGAAAAACTGCTAAACTCCAAACTCCAGAAATTAACTGAAATTGAGCCCATTTAGCCTTAACATGGAATTCAGTTTACAGGATATGACAGCTCAGAAAGCAGGCTGCTGCAGAGCCAGGAATCAGATTACTGTGATGTATGTAATGTCAGAATGCATCAGATGTGTCCGAGTAACCGCTTCTGATTCAGAGCTCGATGAAAAATATCTGTCATGTGTACAGAGTGAACAGTTTCACTATTAACACACAACACAGGCGCTACGTGCTCAGCTCAAGAAAGCTCTGAATTAGTATTCATGTATGTAGGTGTTATTAAGCTCATGACTTCATGAAACATAATACTAAATATTCTAAATCAAACCACTGTAGGCGGCGAGTGTTCAGGCGTCTCCTTCGCTTCGTAGGAATCATAAAGATGTGTGCAAGGCTGAAAATTTCTGCAAACAACACACAAAGAGCCAGCAAAAACATGGGATGTAAAAAAACAGAGCATACATTCTGTAAACTGCTGAATATAAAAGCTATTAGACAGAGTTTTATGTGTGTCCTGGGAAAACAAAAACATTGTGTTATTGGCTGTTTGTGTCTCTGCAAGGGGTCCCAGAAAATCGTAGAAAAAAAGAGAAACTAAGTGGTTTCTAGGAGGCACACTGTAATTGCTTTGTATTTTTATGCACCTATTAAGCTTTAGCTCTTGAACTTAATGGGTTTACAGCTATTTTGCACGCTGACCTCTCTGCTCGGCGCATTCCTTAGTGAGTTTATGCAGCACTGTGATGAGTAAGACAACCACACACTCACCCCTTTCAACTGCTGAGCTCCAGTGATGTGCTGAAACACTCTGTCAATCTCCTGCTCGATACGCCGGGCCCAGTGCATTATCCTGTGGATAAACATCACAGACGGACTGTCACACAACGCAAAACAGATGAAAAAGATGTGTGTGTGTGTGTGTGTGTGTGTGTGTGTGTGTGTGTGTGTGTGTGTGTGTGTGTGTGTGTGTGTGTGTGTGTGTGTGTGTGTGTGTGTGTTTGTGCATGCGTATTTAAAGAAGTAACCGTTGATGCCGTTACAAAAATAGCTGGTACATGTGCACAAATTATGAAAGTAAAACAAAACAAAAATACCCCTCATTGACTAATATTGTTTCTAGACGACTGAACGTATAAATGTAGTGGATGTTTCCACACTGCAACCAACACCTAATGAGCCACCACTGACCCAGTTGCTGCCTACAGAGCAGAGTGTACAGGAAATATAGGGCAATAAGTAACTCATAGGATGATGACAAGGTGCTCATTTCTGAAGATTTTATGCCTCAAATGTGTGTACTGACAACAGTTCATTCATTACTGAAGCTGAGAGAAATCTTAGCAATCCTAACAAATGACCTTTGTTGGCTCATCATCATAATCCTGTGAGAATATATTTTAAAAGCAAAGAAATATTATTACATGTGTAATTAAGTCTTAAAATCCAAGATGTCTTCAGTAAATTAGATTTTCTCATAACGCATCCACAACAAAGCAACCAATGAGTCAGGGTGAACAAACATCAGGACAACAGAGAGAAGTTTTCAACGTTAAGTGAAAAAAGTTTTCATATCAAGACAGCTTTCAAAACTCCAACTGATTCCAATATGTTGTATGTTTTCAAGAGCTGACCATGTCTGAAATTGTGCCTAATGCTATTTTAATGAAATTTGCATATAAAATCAACCCTCTGAAACACCAACAACCGCCAATGTTTTGGAAAGGCAAGTTCTTTCAAGTTTACCATTTATCAGAGCAAGAAACTGTATAAACATAATGAAACCAAGTGTTAAAATACACATATTTTATCAAAATCACTTTATTCTACACATTTTGTTTTAAAAATTGCCAAAACAAACCATTTGCTCTAAATAGATTTTGTAAAACCTTAAAACTATGTGCATCTCAGTGCAATTGGGAAGTTACTAGTGACTGAGCTGCAGCCAACAGTCAGGTAACAATAATTCAGAGACTTTTCAACTGAACTGCAGGCTGCATTTACACAGAGCAGGCAGGAGACAAGAAAGGAAACTAGCAAAATATCTTTAGCATGTAGATGAACCATTTTTCACAGTGCGGGCACTTGTAAATTATAGTACTTCAAAAAAAGAAAAGATTTATGGCATCATAACTGCATCATTTTGCATATTTTGTAGTTTTCTCTACTTCAAGCCATGTTTGTGCTGTAAGTAACATTTCCATAGAGGTGCAGGACTTCATATTGCAGTGAAAAAAAGAGCCCACATTAAGTAAAAATAGTGACAGGAGCAAAAAACCTTCTGAAACTATTTGGAGTTCACTGTTAAGGTTAAGTGATAAATGCAGAAACCCAATGGTTTTCGATAAATATGTGATAAATTATCTAAACTTAGAATAACAATACTTCAGTAGGAATCGTGCTGTGTCCTAATAATACTTTCACCTGGTTTCCAGAAGCACACACATCAGACAAAACTGGCTGTATTTAGGTTCAGGAGAGCACATTCACACTGTGGGCGTTTAGTTCATGCTTGGTAGAGGCATGCAGTCGAGGTCAAGCTATTTTTTGTTACTGTGAGAGAAATGTTCAAACAATCCCATATATTCACAATGAAACTAATTCAAAATCAAAGTTATACTCTTCACTCAGTGGACCGTATAACAGATACTCAACACACAACTGCAACACAAGGTCTCCTGCTTGACTCAGTATATTCACTACCTGCTAAACTTAAAAATCCACTGAGCTGCTGCTACTGTGAGACCTGTGATGTTTGCTTTCAATTCAGCCAGTACGTCCACGATCAAATTCAGATTTATTATGCATGCTGATTCAGCTCAACCCTTGCACATCTTTGATCGGGACCCAAACTGAACATGAGACAAGACAATATTCAACAAAAGGCAAAACACAAACAACTGGGGAATGTACAACCTTTTGACGAATGAGGCGCAATTGACAAGAATGACCTTCTTAAATATGACCTTCAAAGACACAATAAACTAACAAAAAAATATATAGTTATATACATATATGTGTGACACATATGGCCCTTCCTCACTTCTTATCCTACCAACTTTGACTCCTTCGCAACAGCAACATTTTCTCCTGGACACAGTCGCCTGTCTGATATAATCACAGGATAGTAGTGCAAATAAAATGTCTCAACAATATTACAGTGTTCAGCAGTGATACTAACAACAGCAACAACAATTTCTGATGGAGAAATGGCAGCACCAACACTACATGTTAACTTTTAAAAGGAGGACAGTGTTGGCTGATGTAGGATTTAGGTATCTGATTATTTAAAGAATGTGAATTAAGTGTCTAACAGCATCAAAATCTCTGCAAATTTCTCTTAAAAATGCTCAATCCAACACATAAATCAGCCACTATTTATTAGAGCCTCCTTGCCTGGTGAATGTTCACATATTTCAGAGGCTACATCCCATCTTTCTGTTTAAATTTTACATCCAATTAATTTTTTGGGGAATTTGGAGAGCTCTTTCAAAACCACAAAACATATTATACGACTGTTTTCACATTGTAAGTAGCACTGCTCACAAACAGTGCCTGTATAAAGTAAACAGTTTGGCTGTAAGGTAAAACTAAAGTAGCTAAACAATCCCAAAAAGCCGGGGTTTAGCTGGGACACAGCATCGCTACGTAACATCCATGTTTGGACTTAAAAGAGCTGTTTCAGGGACTCCTGGTTCTGCAAGCAGAATTTTCATTAATCTGCCCCATAAACAAAGTTATGTGATTCACAGGTGGAGCGATGTGAAATTAATCTCCCTGTTGTCTGTAAGGCTGACCAAAAAACAACCTTGTGTACGAAAACACTCGGGGAGTGAGGAGTTAAACATGTAGAGCAGCACTTCTATTTCATTTTTTGGCAGTAACAGTAACTTCACAAGCACCATCAAAGCGTGCTTGATGTTTGTCATTGCTGTTGATCTCTTTCATTTTCAGACTGTAATCCGTCTCTCAATGCGATTTTCTTTTTTTTATCTGAAGCATTAGAAACTTTTTTCAATCTTCTGACACCAGAACAAGACACCGCTGTGCTCTGTAACACGTTATTTCCAATGGCTCGTGCAGCATCACAACGGTTTGGCACTGTGACGAGCAAAGTTCAAATTAAGTGAATGCTGCACGCTGTGACGAATACCTGGAAAAGAGGCATCCAGCCAGGCAGGGAAGAGAAAACGCAGGAAAGGCTGAGGTGTGTCTGAATTGTTGTGATTAAATGACAGAAGTTGGCCTTAGAAGGAAAGCTGAATGTTGGAAACAGCTTGCTGTAGGTCGGCAATATGTGCAAACAGACTTAGGTTTGTTATGTGTTCTTCCCAGCCGCTCCACAGCTCTATTAAAGTTTCTTAGTCGAGGTTATGAGGTAAAGATGTGTAATTTTCATACAAACTATTTTACTAATTTAGTGACATAATCCTACTAAAAATTTTGAAAATTGCCAAACTATCTGTGGTTTAACCTGTCAGTGAGCGCAGCACAACATGTGCTGGACTTGAAAGGGTCAATAGGCTCCCATATATTCCTACAGTTGTAGCCTGCTGCATCTTTAGATTAAAACTATGATATACTGCAAAAGGATATAGGCTTTATAATAGGATTTTAGGCTTAATCAACATTGTGTGACCTCCTCTGTAACGTAATGGACATTCAAGCTCTACTTGTAAAAATCCCATAGTCCACCTTTAATTATAACTCCCATGGTCCACTTTAGCAAGAAGCTAAAATAAAACCTACATTAATTTGCTTTTACATTCTGGTTAAATTGTAAACTTTAGTGATATATTTGGCTCCTAATTGCAACAAGTATCAAGGTTCGGGGTATATATTTGAATTTTTTCTACACTTCTCACATTAATGCTATTGTTTAAGAAAATTCTAATGGAAAAGACAAGGAGAAAATACACCTTCAGAATGAGATTAAACCACACACTGTCATGATGTTTCAATGATTCCAGAGTCTCTGTGGATTTTTTTTAAAAATAAAAACACTCAACTGGTCATTTGACTAAGAATCAGTACATGATCTGTCTGCCTCCTTCTGAATAATGAATGCTGTCGTATGATCACATCCAGAGCTGACATGTCAGAGCAGCACTTACAAGTCTACACAACCTACAAGAACAAAAGAAGCATCCTGTGGTATAAGAATCAGTGTCTTTTACGTCCAGTGCATCATGTTGAAGTGCACGCCATTAGCCAAAAGGAAATACAAATACTTCAATGAGAGATGTGCTTTAAATGACCTTAGACTATCGTGAATAATATATAGTATTGATGTTACAGACTTCTTTCTATATGCAGTCTGTGCCATTCTGTCCTCAGGAGATCCTGAAGATGGATGCAGCTTCAAAAAAACGTACACATCTCCATCTGTTCACCTGCCTCACTCCACCAGTCCAACCTCCACTACTGGGCTGAATGGGGTAATCTGCAGTTCAGTCCGACCAAATCACTTAATGAGAAAGTTTACGTAGGCGAAACATTTATTTGAGCTTTCTACCTGAATTAGTTCAAACCAGGAAATAAATCTTAATAACCACAAAATCACCCTGGATCCCGTAAGTGCCCAAAGAGTCGATTCATTATCAGGGAGACAGCTCCCAGCAGAGTTACGAGACAACATCACAGATTAAAGTCTTGTCAGGCTTGTTTCTACTGCCAGGCGAAGCCACAAATCTCCACTCAACTGTCCAGACCAAGTGAAAGACACAGCATCCTGGATGCTGCAGAGCATTCATTCCTTCTTTTGATTGTAGCTGAGCTGAAATAGATGACGTGAAATGCTTTCAGGCAGCCCTTTGTGCAGCGCTAGATTTTTACACCCCTTTTTTTCAAGTTGAAATGCATTTCTGGGTTTCTGGAAGGGAAACAGTGTGAAAATTAAGATGTAAACTATATATTTTTTTGTTTTTTTTACTTCCAGAAACATTAGGACGATCAGTCTAAAAGCCCATTTAAGATATGATTGAATGCCTGACAAGAGTTTTCGCACAGCACTATTTAAAAGTGAAATTATTTTCAGCCTGAGGCAGTTGAAGCAGAAAAAGTGTGAGGAATGCTCCAGAAAAGAGCAGCAGCAGGCAGCACTTTTTCTCTCAATATTGACAACACAAAATGGACTAGCAGCCAAGAGAAACATCCATTTTTGGGAAAAATTCTTTTATAATAGATATATTCCTGTTGTCATTATGCTTAATTCTCTGTTTTTTAAAGGCTAATGTGTTACTGGGATCGCTGTACCCCTTAAATGGAACCCACAGCGGCTGATCAAATGAAAACATTTATGAAAATGATAAATGAGCAGCTTGTTCTTGCTGCAGAGACACTTTTCCAAATATAAACATTACACAGAACAATGGTGACTCAGCATGCATAGTGATTTTCAAACAGTTCTTGTCCATTTGACTGTAATAAGAGAGCTAATACTAAAACAATAAAAGGCAGTTTGATTTTATGCATCCAGTTGATTTCTCCTCAAGGTGAGTTTGTGAAAGAGAGAAACAGCAAAGTACACGTACTGCACAAGATCCTCAAAAAATCCTGAATGATATATCAATCAAATCAGCCTTTATGATTCTTAACAGATGGCTGTGGTGCTTGTGCTTTTAAAAAAAAAAAAAAATTTTATTTTTATTTTTATATATATATATATATATATATATATATATATATATGTATATGTATATGTATATGTATGTATATGTATATGTATATGTATATATATATATATATATATATATATATATATATACATATATATATTTCTAAAGGCTCCTATAGACTGTGTGTTAGCAGCAATCCTGCAGGTTCCAGTGTGCATTATGGGTCTTACAAATCCTGTTAGCAATCTGTGTCAGGTGGCACAAAATCAATGTTGAATCATGTTGGATGCCAAAAATGCTTCATTAACTCACGCCACCCATCTGCACCTCATATGTTTTTTAAAAAATACATTGATGTTAACTAATTAAAATATTAAAATCAATCAATCTTGTATTGAAAATCAGAAGACTAGTCACAGTAACGTGCTGCAGATGATGTTTTTTGCATGCGAGGTATTGGAAAAGTTGTATGATGACTTTTAATCAGAATTCAATCGGCCCACTGACTCATCAAAACAATCCAACGACACATGTGCAGTAGAAAAATACAATCTACAGCATCGACATCTCCAAAGCGATCTTTGGTTGTCAACATTGGTTGACTATGGGTTTTTCTCATCATAGTATCATGGACTATCAGTTTGGAATGACAACCAAAGATGTCACCAAATGTCTCTCAGGATTAGTCCAGGACAGTACAGTCATGCATGAAGACTTGAACCGGACCATTTATAGCAACACTGTCTCACAAACGTGACTCTACTACACAACTATACAACAGTATTCTCAATTACACTTGAAAGAAACACATTTTTTCTCAGTTTGGTAACAGTATGATAAAGTAGGAAACATTTCCACTTTTAAGGAACTGCAAAGTTCATCTGAAGGTTAACACAGCAACACAAATACAGCTTAATGATCATCATGACCTCGCATAATGTGACCACTTGAAATTTTAACTGCCGCACTCTCAAAAAAAGAAAAGTACTCAGAGAGGGCAGTACTCCACCAAGGCTGTCCTGTCAATGTATCTTTTCCAATGAATTAAATCTTTAATAAAAAAAATGACCTTGCTCTGAGCACAGGCATGTGTTATACATGTATATGTTATGTACTGATACCGAATCGCATGACCTAAATATGTAGCGGGCGGCAGGAGTTGATGGGACTCGGAAACACCCCCACAATTTAATCAACTGGTCCTTGCATGATTTCCGATGGATAAGTCCCGGTAAGTTCGCAGCGGTAGATTTGTAGTAGGATCACAATCATGTGATTGTCAGCAAGCAGTTGAAGTAGTGTTCACTTGTTGCCATAGTTACAGTGATGCTGTGCCGCTATCTCGTAATTCTGAAATCTTTAACAAATCTGTGGATCCAGACTATAAGCAGCATCACTGCCAAAATCTAATCACTTGGTCATTGTGTCATTTTTGACTTTCCCTGAAAATTTCATCCAAATCCATTAGTCTGTTGCTAACAGACAAACAAACAAACGGACAAATGTATGCTGATCGTCACATAACTCCGCCGTGTTCCTTGGCGGAGAAAAAAGTTTGCAGTCTGGAACCCTGCTTGAGCTTCCTTTTAATTCGCTGTTTAGTTAGGTTTGGCACCAAAACTACATGGTCAGGAAAATATCACGGTTTGGGTAAAGTACAAACGCTTCAGTGCATGTTTGGAGCTTCTCTTCCATTTTCTGGGTTACCAGGGTGATGAGTCTCCCCTCATCCAATATATGGTTAAAGCAATAAAAAACATGCCAAAGATATGCTTTTAAAAATGTTTAGTTTAGTTGTCTAGGAGTGTAATTTTTGGGCTGTTTATGAAACTCACATCTTGTTGGTGTCACCAGCTACCTGAAGATAAATTTGGTGTCTTTTTCTACATTTAGGGAATCTTCATTCTCCAACCTTCAGTGTCACAATTAATCTTTGAAATATATCAAACAGGCGGTTTAACAAAAATGTTAGGATACGCGCTGTGGTTGTGCATGACCAGTTGAATTCAAAGATAACACTGCAAGACAATTAAGAAGTTGTTTTACTTCAATCGATAGATTCTCTCTGCATAGTCAAAAGACTGTAGTCTACGAGTAAGTTGCATCACAAATTAATTGAGAATTCCCTCGCAAAGTTCTGTTTCTAAATCAGGTTTGTTACATGACTGTAGCCCACAGAACTGCAGAGCAGCTTTAACTATGTGAGTCAATGCGGCTGAAGCACAATCTCAAGTTTTTTTTACAGTGTGCTCCATTTCCTCTCCTCTCGAGCCCGGTGGGACATCAGAAAACTGTGTAGCCACGCCGCGATGAAGAGGCTGAACAGCTTGTGCCTCGACTCGACTACGTTACCTGGTACACTCACACAACCCTGTGAGCAGAAAGAGAGAAGGCCGACAAGACGTGACCCATATCCACTTACAGCAGAGAGAGCGAGAGGTTGAGAGGACGGAGCGGATAAAAACCATAGGTGGAGTAGAGGTACCCAGGGGAGACACTGACAGCTCTATCTATCTATCTATCTATCTATCTATCTATCTATCTATCTATCTATCTATCTATCTATCTATCTATCTATCTATCTATCTATCTATCTATCTATCTATCTATAGTCTCATATACAGCCAATTTGTATACTGCCTTGATCACATTTTATTATCAGTAAAAATAGGAAACACTTAAATTGATCACATTTACAAACTGCCAATGCAAAATCTGCAAAACTATCACAGTCAATGCATTTGATTTATTTCCCTATAACTGAAGAAACAACTCATTAACAGCTTTCATGGTTATGTTTATAGAGCTAAACATGAATTACTGGAAAGCTAGTGTTTGGGTTACATGCTGAAAAACATCAGTGCTGGATTATAGCAGAAGATGGCATGGAATATTTTGAATATTTACCCATTATAATGTAGTGCTGAAACATTGAATCAGTTGATTAGTCAATCACCAGAGCAATCTACAACCGCTGAACATCATTTTACGAAGCAAAACTGGCAAAACTAATGTGAGGATTTGCTGCTTCTCTTTGTTTTCCATCACTGTGATGTAAAACTTTTTGGATTTCTTGCCCGTTAGAAGGACAAAAAACATTTGAACAGTTTCCCTTGCGCTTTGGGAACTTGGTTTTTGTCTGTCTCCTTTCACAGTTAATCAAACTTTTCCCAAACTTTTCTCTCAAGCCTCATTTTAAGCAAAAAAACTAATAAAAAATAGGCATTCATGTCCTCCCAGTCCTGCACAACTCGCGTATGTAGGTCTCAATAAAATTAGGACTGTCTAAAAACAACATTAGTTAAAGTCTGAAATGCTGTTTCATTGAACACTAAAAATTTATCAGGCACAGAGACACAAAAGACACAAAGCTCTACGAAAACACTATTAGTGACCTTAAGAGTAAGATTTCTTCTCATTCCTGTTACAACTCCGCACAAGTTGATTTTTACAAACCATTTTGCAGAGGTGATGGTTTAGTTCAATAGATCAATTTTTGCTTACTGTAAAAGTACATAAATATCAATAAAAATGACTCTCATGCAAAAGTACTTGTCATGCAAATCAGCCTCGGTCAATGCCATAATATAATATCAGAAATGCAGCCAAATTTAAATATCATCAAAGCGGTGCTAAAATTAACAACTTTACATATTACTGTACTTAAGTCCATGAAAATGCATGAACATGTGTTCTATGAAAAATGCAGTGCAGTGTATGTACAATATGTGCTTCTAAAACGTGCTGGAATAGGTAAGAGGAGCTGAGTTTTGATGCTATAATACGAAAGGAAAAGGTAGATTTGTAATTACCTCTGAGTTTAATAAACTACAGCACTTCCGCAAGTATTGCGTTGTTAGAATAGGTGACTACTGACAGCCATGCTGGCTTAAAAACACTCATATTTGTTTACTGTTCCCATATAAGACTCATTAATCCAGCTTTGGAACACATTAATGGTTAATGGTGCTTTACAGTTGGAGAACAACTGAATGAATCAATACAGCAATCAACTGATAATCACTAGACTTAACCAAACTTAACTGAGTGTTGCCTAAACCTAAAAATATGAGCAAAGCAGGATGTGAATTCCAGCCTCTAGCAGAGAAGTCAATGTTGTCAAGGCAGCAGTCATATGTCTTCTAGAATGTACTTGGTGAGGAAGATTTGGAGAAGACAGATCTATCTATCTATCTATCTATCTATCTATGTATCTATCTATCTATCTATCTATCTATCTATCTATCTATCTATCTATCTATCTATCTATCTATCTATCTATCTATCTATCTATCTATCTATCTATCTATCTATCTATCTATCGGCAGGGATGAGCAAAGTCGAGACAGAATGAGTTGGAGTGAAAAGGGCGAAGTGAGAGAGGGACAAGGGGGATAAATCCTCACTGCTGCAGTATTAATTCTTAATTGGAAAGAGATGCTGTTCTTCAGCGTAGCTATTCTGCTTCATTTAGCTTACATGAACAGACCCAGGGCACGGGGCGACGTAGCTGTTTCAAAGCACTCAGCAGAAATATCAGCAGAAGAGGAGGAGGAGGAGAAGGCAGCAGCTATACACTACTTGAAATAACCCAATTCATCATAAAAACACACACACGAATACACACAGGCCCCTACACATCCCTGAGTTATAGATCCGCTCTCTAATTGGTAAATACACCCCGGATCTCCAGTTGTGATTGGCCAGAAACCCTTCACCGTGTGCCCCAAAGATGAGTGGACCATCTGGCCTGTTCTTCCCTCCAGAGCAGCCTGATTGCTGAGCCTGGAGGTGGGCCCAGAGAACTGGAGACTCAAGTTAAGTGCCAGCTGTACTTAACAGCAACGGGTTAAAGGTTAAGAATGGTGAAAAACTAAGCACCAGATTGATTTAAAGACAAGGAAATGTCAGTTCTAATGGAGCTTTTAGCAGCATCGCACAGTAGAAAAAAAAACCACACCTTTCTCCTTCTGTGCCACATAGTAGGCGTAGCACTAGTACTACTGAGCCTCAGCAGCTATTACAGTGGTGTGGATTTACTCGAGGCTGTAACGAAGGCGAGTGTTTCACCAAATTGTGCTTTTTTTGTTGCAAAGCCTGTGTGGAAGAACAGCAGGGGGAAAACACTGGGAAAAGCAGTTTTACGACTGCACAGACATAAAACGCTCCAAGTATCTGGTAACTAATTAAAAGCAACAACTGCAACTTCACTGGCATTTGGAAAACATCCCATTGCGTTATTTTTTTAACTGCAAATGTCCAAGAGAGACGAAACACGAGTGATGGGGGACTGAATATATGAGAATATGCAAAGAGATGTACAGCTGTAGAGCCAAATGAAGGTCTGGTGATGGGAGGGTCAATTACTGGAAAGATGCGACCGATTTTCAGCAGATATGCAGCCTGATCTCGCAAATAAACACTTCTTGTGTTTACTGGAACACATTGTGAGGACTACACCTTCCACAGCTCTGATCTTTAAACACCCTGCGTTTACATTGATGTAATCGCCAGCTCTGTCAAATTATGTAACAGCAGGAAATTAAAAAACAGGGTTCCTGAAGTATCTCCAGGTGGCAGAGCTGAGTGGTCGAGCCCAAAGTTGTCTCCTCTCGGATCCCGGCTGTTGTCTCCAGCCGGTTCGTGCTACTTACGTGTACTGCTGTGGGAATGTGAGCCCCTCCGCTCCAGGCCACGACGCGCTGAGCATCAAGATAATCTGGAGAGATACCAAGCAGACGCTGCTGCAAGACCTTTCGCCTATCGCCATTTTCCATTAAAGATTCTCGTCACGGGGAGGTTTTGGTGCGTGAATGAAGCGCTCCGGACCGTCTCCGGGGGGGCACACAGATAGCGAGAGTCCGGCTCGGCTTCACTTCATATCGGTTTCTGCGCTGTCAGGTGGACGCGGAGGAGGCAGGCATTGGCCGTGGAGGCTCCGCGGACGGTGGGAGATGCTATAATGCAGCTGCCAAGACACTGCAGAGTCTCCCCTCCTGCTCCCACACACACACACACACACACTCACGGATACACACCAACACCGCCACCGACACCACAATCACACAGGCCGGCGCGTCCACGACAGCTCTCTCTCTCTCTCATCAGCAGCGCCGTGGAGCTTCCAGGCGCGTTCACGCTCACCAGGCAACAGAGGAGCAGCAAAGGCATCCAGTTTGTCTTTATTTATCTCTGCGGAGCCACGTGGGATTTGTCAGTGCCATAAATTTGAGTTTTTCCACACAGGTCTGCATGAGATTGTGTGGAACGAACTTCTCAAGGGTCTGCTCAAGGGTCCCTGAACGGAACAACACGTTAAGTACCGTTTCACTCCACAAACTGGGGATTTACCAGCCTCCAGGTGCTCCAGCTGCACGAACACATGGCAAAAAAAAAAAAAAAAAAAAAATACAGAAAGATACTAAAGAAGCTTGCAGATTTTGGTAATTTCATTAGTTTGGCTCCAATTTACTTATGAGTTGACCATTAAAATGTCCTAAATTGAAAACTAGAATGTGTTTCATAGCATTCAACTGGCTTAAAACAATAAATAAATACAGAAAACACATTTAGGCTGTCTCTGAGCAAGAACTGATTACATTTATTAATAGCAAATTTAGGCAGATAATTAAAAGTACACTGTAAGAAAAAATAATATGGGCTTTTAAAAACAGCTTACTGTTATTTTACAGGTTTTGTCTGTTTCTTTAATTCTGAATAACAACTAGTAAAATCTAAAAAAATAAATTAAAAAAAGTCTTACTTGCATGCTATCCATAAAAAAACAGCACAATGCTGTAAATGATGTCCACATCAAAAATCTGTATCTCTACAAATCGTAATTCATTCTCATACAACGTTTGACCTTAAAATTACTATTTGAACTTTGAAAGACAAAGATGATCTCTATTAGGAATTGAGCAATGGTAAATGTGTTTTAAACTGTCATTTTACACATCTTCACAGTTTCGTTAAATTACAGATAAAATCTAGCAAAACAGTAACATTTAGAAAAAGCATTAATTTATATGTTAACCATAATTAAAAAAAAAAAAATTGGCCAAAACTGTAAATAATGTTCATATCAAAAATGTGTTTTCACAAACAGATGTGTGACCATAGCATAAGATTAGACAGTTTATTGCATTTAAATCAGTTAAACATATCTTTCATTTACAGATATTTGTCATTATTTTCGAAATTTATTTATTTATTTTTCCAGTTTTTGACTGTTACAGCATTTCATCAATTATGAATTTTTTGTGGCCCTTACTGACATGTTATACTGCTTTTTGGGGTTTTATTTTGTTTTTTTTGCTTGTTTTTACAGTGTAGGACTTTCCTTAAATGATAGTCATTTAGTTTTAGGAAGGTGTGAAGGTCAGCAAATCCATCTAATATTTGCCTTTGTGTGTGTTTTCCTTCATTTAACAGCTGCACAATTTGCTATCCAGAGACTACATCAGCATTTACTAAAATATAGCAATTTAGATCTTTGACAACAGAATAAGAGAAGAGAACATGATCTCCATCTCAGACCTTGTTTGGCATTTGTTAATACTACCAATAGTGCGTTGTCATATTTTGCTTCATATCTTTTTCATCTCCAATGTGAACAACTGAAGTTCAGCTTCAG
Source organism: Amphiprion ocellaris (assembly GCF_022539595.1). Classification (NCBI taxonomy): domain Eukaryota; kingdom Metazoa; phylum Chordata; class Actinopteri; family Pomacentridae; genus Amphiprion; species Amphiprion ocellaris. The sequence continues at coordinate 28,582,581 of NC_072770.1, read as the reverse complement.
TGTTTAAACCAGCACCTGAATTCTTCTTTACTTGCAGAGTAAAAAAGAAGCAAAAGCAGAATTACATCCTGCGCAATTGTTTTCCATCAGGCAGGGTCCTAGCTTTTATGGGGGAAGGGGGTGGAGCCATTTCACATGTTTCAGGCCCCAGGGACCCATTATCTTATCCTGCATCCAGAGATGCAAGAAATAGTACTATAGAGTCCCTGATTATCATTGAATTAGGAAACTACTGTTTCACTTCCCCAAGGCAGTGTTACCAACCACTGATGAAGTTTCAAATATCACAAAACACAGTTATCAGACAAGTCAAAAATATGAGTAAATATATCAAAAAATAATACTGTCAGTTGTTTAATTACAATTGAGAATTTTAATGTCTACTTATTTGGTAAACATTTACTCACCTTTGTTTACAATCTTGGCACATACCTTGGTTGTCTGTGTCTTTGACCCTGAGATGGATTAACCTATGTCAGCTGGGAGAGGCTCCAACCCCCCACAGGGTAAAGCAGGTGAAGCAAATGGACTGATTCCTGAACACTTGTATTTTAATGAGACAGGTTTGTCAGTTTCTGGGCTCTAGGCCACTTGGATTTGGCTATTTCATTAACTGTAGTTCCTGCCACTAATTTAAAATTGCCTCACACCTCCATGCTAAATACTAATTCTATATGCAGGTTTTTAGTGTGACTGATATCTGATGCACACGGTATGGTTTTCCTGTAATGTATAAAATAGCAAACGCATATAGAACACAGGGCATTATGAGCAGACATTTGATTCATCATACGTGGAAAAACACGTGCAACTTCTAACATCACTGATGCCTCTTCTAGGTTTAACATCACAGTCAGTCATGACAAGGAATCGCCATGAACAACACCAGCAGCACACAATTAAAGGCAGCATCATTAATGTTATGAATTACATATGTTCTTCTCCTACTGAGGCATGTTAAAACATGCGTGACAAGCTTTAAAAGCACATGAAGCTGACACTGCATGAAATGGGAACTTGAAGGCATCGTGTACATGAACAACACAGCAGGTGGGGGCAACAGGGGCCTCACAGCAACTTTTATCCTTCCTGGGCACCTGAGCAAGTAAATCCTATCATGCCTTCTTCAGAATTGAGCACATAAAGAAATAAACTAGTGAGTCTTGCAGGCGTGAAGGTGAAAAGTATGAGAAAGTACATGAGTGCATGTATATTGCTCTTTTCAGTCCCATAAGGTAGATGATCTGTGATCCTGCTCCATACCTAAATATAGGATTAGGATGGGATGTACACACTGCTACCTTTTTGCATTATTACATATAAATACATAATAGATGTGTTTAATAATTTAAGGACATTTAGGAATTTAAGATCTGCAGAAAGCATAAAAAATAAATAATGTTTAAAAAATCTGCTTTAAAAATAATATAAATAAATTCATAAATAAAATCTAGCTTTTTTTTTCTACAGTTTGTTATTTGACAATGAATTTATTTTACTCTCTGATTTACTTTTATTGTATTCTTAATCTACTAGCATACATTAAACAGTAGATCTTATTCACGGCAGATATTTTGACTTGTTAAAAATAGATGTAACTAATGATGCCTTGGTGATCTTTGGGTTTGCCCCTAAATGGAACAGAGGAAGTCTGAATGTCGTTCTTTACACTTGTGTGAATACAGCCTACTGTCTATTTCCTGTTCTGCCTACACATGCTACTGTGTATGTTAATGAGAAACCAAAGTTTATGTCTCCCATGTCCAGCCTGTATCAAACATCAATAGTGAACACACACTAGAGCACTTGCAGGCCTGATAAACAAGTCAATCAACATTTAGCAGCATTTTTATCTTAACATCATTCAAATCTTTAGCTATACACCACAATATTAATGTAACACACAGTGTTTGAGATATTCAGACAGAGAGCTCTGTGCTGCACAGGAAATCACACAGCACAGAAATAATTCTGGCAATGGTAGATCAAAAAATGATGTAACACACATTGTGTCGGCCAGGCCTTTTAGACATGCTCTATATAGGCAAACAGGGTTTACAAATGCAGGGAAATAAATGACAAATCATAGATTGTGTAGTTAGACAAGATAGGAAGTGCATTTAATCCTGTGAATGAAGGTAAAGAAAACATACTTTTTAAAATTCCTTTACCCATTTACAGTATAGAAATCACTAAATTTAGTTGTACTTCATATGCATGATAGGGGGCTTCACCCTCATTTATCAGCCCTTTACACAGCCACAGCTTTTGTAGAAACAAAAAAAAAAAAATATGAGAAACCTCCATCATCATCCACATTCTTTGATTTAAGACTCTGCAGACATTGATTTTCACAAACGTTTCTGTTTTGCTGTCTTTGGATATGCAAATACTCCAAATAAATAGCCAGATATCTGAAATATAATCATAAAAACAACAACCTAAAAGAGAAGTCCAGTCACTTTCTACTGAAGCTCCGAGGTCACCATGACCTGAATGACTGAGAATCTAAACAGACACTGCATCATGACGATACAATATACTGACCAAATTATAGTTACTACGGAGCTGAAATGTCTGACAGAGTATAATTAAGCCTCATTTAAGAAACAATCTTGTGGCAGTTACAGAAGGGTTCGGCTAATTACCACCAGAGGACAGTTGTAGCTGCACTGCAGGAGAGCAGAGCCGAGCAAACTGCCGTTCAGCTGTAAGATTTACGCTGTGGATGTTCCTTCATACACTGCAGCATCTGTGAATATTAACAGCTCTCGCCAGCAGCAAGATACCATAGAAGTGAGACTCAGCACTGAGATGTACAACCAAGCTGCTTTAAGGGCAGTGGTATGGAAAGCGGTTTTGTGGCTTCACAGACCGAATGTTTCTTTCTTCTCTGATCTGTTTCATTTCAGTGCTCACAACCATTAAAGGCATAAGTCAGTCGCCTAATTCCACTATGTCTTTGAGAGCCATTTATGTAATATAATAACAATCCCACAGCAGAACACAGCAGGGTGTGAGGAGAGCACACATCAATCATGTTTAATCTCCCAATATCGGAAAGCTCCCTGCCAAGGCTTTTTTCTTGACCAAAATTTGAATCCCCACCTCGCCCTGCCTCAGTCCCTTAATCAGATTCTGACTTCTGACCAAGGAAGCAAAACCTACATATAGGAGAGCAACTGTCAGGCCGTTTTTATATCCAGAGAAATAATATGTACACAAACACTGTGTACATATTATATTGGCTCTGAAACAGAAAGAATTGGCAGCAGAGTAACAGCAGAGATGTTTGTGCTGTGCCACATTCATTAAAAGAATTCCTGAAATACTGGAAGAGAGGAACTTGTCTTTGATAAACTGTTTGACAGCCCCTATGTTTTGCTTCAGCCAGGCATTCAGATGCTCGACAGCTGACCCGACAGGATGACTGCACCTACTCCTGCCCCCTCTGGGAGGAAGGATGTGGGTTCAGCTTTAATTCGTCTCCTCGACGGCACCATGTGCTAATACTGCTGTCATGTCCTGGGGAGAGAGAAGACTAATTACTGACTGCACGGTCTTCCTGCCAGTCCCCCTCGGAGAGCCGTGCACCGTTAATTGGACGACAACTCCAGAGAGACCTGAACTGTAGATGCAACCGACCTTTAACTCACGTAAACAGTCAGACATCCAAATAAATTTTTAATTTCTCATCTCCCTTATTGCACCTCCATTTCACAACATCCATGTTTACAAGTGTTCTCCATTTTATGTAAGTTCAAGCAAGTTCTGTCGAAAAAATGCAAAGACGATTTTATTTAAGTAGTCTACTATAGGAACACAATTTGAACCACACTGATTAGACGGCAACTTTTACTGGAGGCCAGTTTTTGACTTTGTCTCATAGATTTTAGTTAGTAGGGTTCTCTCTCTGAACAATATAAAATGTATTATTGTGATAAATATTTTACATTTGACTGCAATATTAAATATGGCAACAAGACTGAGACTCAGACAGCCGCATTAGCAGCTCTGTGAAACTGCACTTAGGCTCAGAATGCAAACGCCAGCATTGCTCACAAGTGAAAATGCTCACATGCCAATTCACCAGCTCACATTAGACTTGTTACATGCTTATATTTGCTCATAAACCATTAAGTACAGCTGAGACTGATGGGAATCTCATTAGTTTTGCATGTAGTTGGACCTAAATACTGGATAAATTATAGTTTGGACCCAATGATGGCCCGAATAAAACCAAATGTCATGTGGATCTATTTTGCAGTTGTTGACATTTCATTAAAATCCCAACTGCCAGCCTCACTGAAGTCCTCCAATAGTTAAAGTATTTCATCCTGCACCAAAGAGACCAAACAGCCCTGCTGTCCCCAGACCCATGTCGCTAGTGTGGCTATATTTCATTATGTTGTATTCCTTTAGCACTTTGTGAAACACCAGCTTCAGTTCTCATTCTCACTGTTAATGTCTCATATAAAGTGTGTTTGGTACATAATGGTGAAACTCATTGGGGTGTGTAGGCTGGACTCTGCAAATGCAGTACATAATGGTAATTTTGTAATGCACTTAGTGATAAACTGCACTGATGGATTGAGTGTTTTATTGGTGTAGTTATAGTAAATTACATTGCCTGTCCTTGAAGCAGATGGTTGGTTGGAGGTTAAATGTCTTTGCTGTAGGCAGTCAGAAATTTTCAGCCATAACAGCTCTAATTCTGTTCCTCATTCATTGGTCTGATTTAAATTGCATGTCAGTGTGGCATCAGACACAGAGCTTGTGTGCTAGACAATATGACAAAGAATGTAATGAACAAGTATATTCATTCAATTCAAGTTTATTAAATAAGATTTTATCTGTGGTATCATAATTTTAAAATTAGGCTAAATTTAAAATGTGGCAATTATGTGACATTTGATGTCAGAGTCTATCAGTAAAAGTCATCTTCAAATATACTTAAGTTGACTATATTACATAGTAATAAAAAACACAATCGATGATCTTCCTTTAAGACTGCATACACACTGGCACACTCAGTCAACAATGTTGACGTACAGTAAGTTTGTTGTTAAAACCTGCTGCAATACTGAGTAATGCAAAGCTTACTGCAACTATATCCTGAGAATCATAAAAAATTAACAGTACCAAAGGCTAAGTGCTCAGTTTGGCTTAATGATATACATGTTATTATTCTTTGGTCATCTCTGCAAATTCCTCAAGTTAAATATTCAGATCATCAGTGAAAAATGTTTTAGGGAGGATTAGAAATGAAGGTTTCTCTAAGCCTCCTCAGGAAAGGCAGAAACACCGGCAAGAGCTGGGATGAGCTTCTCGTACACGATGATGCCTTTCAGGAAGACTTGCTCATTCAGATACTCGTTGTGATCGTGCAGCAGGATTGGTGTCCGGTTCATTGGAGAAAAGCCAATAGCTGGGATACCCACCTGGATTCATTAAACAAACAGAACTCAAACCCAGGAACTGTTTTCGCCCACTGATGTCAAATGCAATAATGAACAAATGAATGAAGAGTCAAATGACTGGATATTCATAGAAAGAAATTTCTTTTCATTTCTTTCCATAAATACTTAGTTATACTCACTGCTCGGATGAAACGGCTATCTGTAGCAGCTGGAAAGATCTCCTTTTCCAAAGTCATATTCCTACAGTACAGACGTTGACATGAGACTGGGCTTATGTGGTAGATTTGTCAGGTAAAAGTTTCTGAATATGCAAAATATATGCTAAACGTTCTATAACCTATTTTAGAGTAGTTTCTAACGCACAACCAAAAGGTCTTGTATATCTCCAGTGGAATGCAAAGTAGGAGCAAAACGAAAAATCAGCTTTCCCACAGATGCTGCAACGAGTAATTGTGGACTAAGCAGTTCTTTCCAGACACTAGGAAAAGCATTGTGAGAGCTGTGTGAACATTTTCCGCTAATGTGTGAAGACTCATGGCGCAAACGTATTAAACAGGGTTGTGTAAGCAGAAATAGAGGACGTAATTATCTTATTTTATGATCCATTAATACAGTAGATAGATTATATTCTTGTAATATCTGAGCATTCAATTGCTCATTGACTACACAATGTGAAGCCTCTGTTGTTCAACAATAAAATGACTCTACAAAGTGTAACAGAAAATTCACATACACAATGATAAGGCAGCTGTTGATATAGATGGAGCCAAAAACGAGGTTTAACTTGTCAATACATACACTACAGCATTCACTTCCTTTTTTATTTTATGTTTCAGCAGAATATTATGCTATGTACTTAACTTGCTTTGGTTTTGCAGCATTCTAACATGCATAATTAAAGGCAAAAACACCCCGATAATGTATGAGTCTACTCACATCGCCTTGCAGGTGGCACTGAAGGCGCTCCACCAAGGATCATTCTCGTCCGTCGATGTGACGCTCTGGTTCATGTGTTTCTGCAATAGATGACAGCTACTTCAGTTGACTGAACAAACAACAGGAGTTTTATAACCGAGTGTTAAGTACACTGACCTGAGCAAATTCATAAGTGACATCTTCTCCTGCTTCCTTACACCACTGCTTGATCTGTCTTTCAAAGTCCTGGTAGCACAAAAGTTTAGAGCTTAAAGTAGAGTTAACATTGACCTGAAGGACTCGACTCTGTGACTGAAACATGTAAACATAAACGTGCATGTTTCCACACCTGTAGGTTCACTGTGGGGGGTATTCTCAGGTCAAAGCTGACATCCATTTCAGCTGGGATGACATTGTAGGCCACACCACCTTTGACCATAGTCATATTCACTGTGGTGACATCGCCGAGTGTGAAACATTCACTGGTATTTAGCCTGGCACAGACACACACGGTAGTGGTGAAATTAAAGCATTCATAGCGCAATAAAATCTAAAAAAAGACCTGTATATTTCCAAGACTAACATTAATAATCAGTAACTTTGAATTATGATATTCAGTTTATTCCTCTAGAACTATTATGAAATTCTCTGGCTTTGCTCATTGCTGTGTGATGCAAACGTTGTGAAGCCACCTGATATTTCTTGCGAATAACCATTAAAATACTTAATTTCATTAAACTTTTCTCAGTGACCACTCTGTAACTACTTCAAAAGAATGTAGAAGCAATGCTCTGACTGGCATTTTAGCTTCAACAGAGTGAGCCGTTTTGAGCTACTGATTTCCAAGAAGGTTTTTGGTAACACCAGGTGTAAACTAAAGCAATGAACCACCTGTAAATTAAAGAACCACCTGTAAATTAAAGTGCTACCACATGTCCCTGTGATGGAAGAGACTAACTGACTCCAATCCAGAGATTAAGGTATTTCATAAAAAAAACAATATTGCTAAGTGTAAACACCTGCTAAATGTATCACATGTTTACAGTCTGCTTAATAGCATCCGTATTTCATGAGTTTCACTTCATTTTTAATGTTATTACCTTGCTAAATATGCTTGAGCACAGGTGGGAGATTACTGCTGCTGCAGTCTAGTCCATAAATCAGGGCTGCTTAATTTTTCAGCTTTGAACACGAATTAGGCATTTTTACTGTACAGATGGTTCATTAAAACATGTTAGCAGTGTTGCTCTTGCAGGATTAGCCATAAATAGACCCACAATCAAGTGAAAACACCTCCTGCACAGTTTGAATCATCAAAATGTAAAATTTAGAGATTTTGTAAGAAGGTTTCAGCATATTGATAATAGCCAATGTATTAAAAGAAGCACAGAGGGGAACTTTCATACTGGGACTTCATGTGGCGAGTCAAAAATGAAAAACATATCACCACAAACTAACCCCAAAACAGTGCATCACTGAAAAATGTATCCATCCTTATAAAATCTGCAGTGTATGACAATGAAAACAGTTTTACTGGACTTCGACTTAGACAGACTGTCTTACCGGTGTTTCTCCTTCTCTCTGAAGTCCAGGAAGGAGTTTATGACATGCCGCTGTAAGGAAGCAAATAGATAAGTGACACTGACACCTTCTATCAGTCCTTGTAACAACAACTTCATAATTAGACAACTTGGCATTTACCAGCTTTTCAGCAGCTGTATTCTCCACAAATCTCGATCCGTGACCCGGTCTGCCTGGGCAGTGGACCGTAATCCCTGAAAAGCAGAGAGTTGAGAGTTTAAAAATGCTAAATTAAAATCTGAAGTTCCTTGAAACTGATCTGATAAGTGGATGCCTTGTGTTCTGTGTGTTTTGTACTCACACCAGGGGTTCCTTTCACCATAAAAGACGGTGAAGCCCTCACCAGGATTGGCCAGACCTACAGAACACATGCAGGAAAAATAGATAACTCTTTAAGGTAAAGGTGTCAAACATACGGCCCGTGGGCCAAAACTGACACGACACAGGGTCCAATCCGGTAGTGAAAAACTGTAAAAAAAAAAAGATGCCAACTTTCAGGAGCAAATTAAGCAGCGAGTCAGCCTACTTAATGTAAAATGCTGCTTCAGACACTTTTGCACCCTGAACATATAGTTCTGTCACTTACTGTGGAACAATTTTAAGACGCTGAACATTGTGCATTATGATGTCAGTCAGCAGCTTCAATACAACGGAGTTCGGTTTGGTGGAACCCTGTTGTTGATGCACTGCCACAACTTTTATGTATTTTTTTTATGTAAAAAATGTATACATTTACAAGGCAGGGGGACAACTTAACCTTCTTCCTTAATAGTTGACACTTTAGTTTGTATGGTGTGGTGTGTCAGGATTACTACACAGATGAGGAAATGAGTGTAAATTTAAAATAATCTCTAGATCTTGACAAGTTGTTTTGCTCATAAAGTAAAATACTATATTGTTTGGTTCCAGATACGTGCAACTAAATGTTTTGTGCCTTTGTAGATAAAGGCAAAATATTGTTGAAATTACACTTATTCCTCTTAAGAAGATCCAGGTTGTTCATAATGTTTTGTAAAAAGATAGTTCATTAAATGTGAACATTTTCAGAATGTACTTTTTTGCAACAAAACAAAGGGAACTGTTCAGAGTTGTCATTATTTATCAGTTATTATGCTCTGATTTTACTGATCCGGCCCACTTGAGATCTAACTGGGCTGCATGTGGCCCCTGAACTAAAATGACTTTGACATACCTGCTTTAAGGTAACTGTAATAAGGACACAAAGTGGAGCAAAAGACAGAAGTTTATGATGTACATATTAGAAACTACACCACATCAGCCCTCCTTAACATACCCAACCAGGGACTGAAATTCCTTTATTCATACTCATTTACCTTTCACTTATAAATAAACATGAGTAATTACATTTCATTTGAGCTTAAAGATTTCAACTCAGGAAAGCACATATTCTCTCTGACTCCGTGGATGTCAGATTTACCAAACATTGACTCTGTATTAAATACCTCTAGGCATGTAGGTTTATTTATTTCGACAGATTTTTTTCCCACATTTCAGGAAATTGTATTAGCATCAAAGTCCAGAAGTTCAGAGTCTTTTTCTGGATATTCTGTAACTAATTAGGACAAACATCACAAGTAATGCTTCTCAAGAAAGAAAGTAACCAATAAGTTCCAGTGTTACCAGACAAGTCACTCTTGGGCACCTTCAGAGTTAAGATCCAGAGCATTAACTGTATCTAGCTGGGAGTCTTTTTGTTATTTGTTCATTTATTAGGATTCCCATTAGCTGTGTCCTAAAGCTCAGCTAGTCTTTCTAGAGACAACATTAAAAATATATATATATTAAATACTGCATCAAAGTACATCACCTCTGTGTGCCTTAAAGGCTTCGGAGCTAATGAAAAAAATCATATTATCCCTGCATTAATCTGTATTAAATCTCCCACCTCTGTCTGACAAGAGTCTTGATATGAGAATGAGATTGAGGTAAAAGACGCCACAGTTTGGTTTATCTTTCTCTAAATCCTTTATGTCATCTGTAAATGCTCTATACAAGGACCACCTACCTAAATAAAAATTAAAACAAAAGCTAAATTATCATCTCATTTACAAGAGTGTTTGTGGTCAGTTAGCTTAGCTTCACCAGCACCGTTACTAGTCATGAAGCTCAGAGCACAGGTGTTGTTGCTATGGTTACCTGCAGCTAAATCCTGTTAGTAGCACAATCATTTAGTAGTAATTCTACTTTTAACTTAACTGTTTAAAGTGTCAATTCAGTATTGCTCTGATAAGTTAATTTTCTGCAGGCATGATTTGCACTCGACAAACGACCCAGTTTCAAATCGCTAATCGACTGAGGCGCCTTCAGTGTTCAGACTTTGATTCATTAACTTTTGCAAAGTGTTGCCAACAGTTATTTATTTACCTTCATCAAGGGCAAAGCCAACGTTTAATTTTTGAAACTCTGGATGCTTCACAAATGTTTCCATTCCCTTGTGACCTCCAACTTCCTCATCTGAAAAGAAAAAAAATATACATATGGAAAAAATGTACATATATACTTATTTGCCAAAGTCATATCATCATTTGTCAAACTTCTCATATCTGGCATCAAGTTTAACAACAACTGTATAAGTGTGTAGTTTTTGGAGAACAGATTGAATTCTAATTAAAGGCTGCCACCGTTGTTGTCCATCATCACAGCTGATCAGACCTCTGCTCATGCTCAAGCTGGGTGGAGTTGTGTGACTGATATTGTAATGTCACAAAACTTCCCAAACCAGTGCTCTGAATGCCAACCGGCACAGCGCTAATTTGTGCTGAATGGGGTGTTGTTTCAGTTCAATTTATGGGGATGTGAATCAAAGCCTTTGTGTTTTAAACAAAACACCACTATTTCACACATATTGACCATGACTGGCAGTGGTTGAATCTGAATGAAAAAGGTCTTGTACCATCTGTACCGATTCTTACAAACAGATCACATTGAAGCCTTTGTTCCATCTCCGCCCAATACTGCCGTTTGATTATAAGCCAAAAGAGATCAAATGTTTTTTCCACACATGCACACTCTGCAACACACCCACTGATAAAGGTCTACTGTGGCTTGTCTTCACTTCGATGCAAGATTGACAAATCCAAGAATGTGTTTGGGGTTTTATGGCAATCTAGAGGCTCTGGTCGTTCCACTTTGATTCATTTGGCCAATGAAACTCTGGTCTACTGTGTTTGTACATTTTGAATGTGATTTGTTGCTATGTTTAGTGTATTATCATACTACATGATTGAAAACTGTAGCGTTACTTTCATGTCTGCAGTTTGCGATCATTGATCAATATGCATTTACCTCCTCCAATTGTACTTATCTGCATGTGGGGCTACTTCATCAAACATAAAAGTAATACATGTGGCTGTATCATAACAACTTACTGTAAAAAAGCTGAAGGGACAGAGAGGAAGTTGTCCAGTAAGTGCCTGTATGTCTGCATGAACAGTATGTAGAGACATTACAAACAAATTATAAGCAAAGAAGGAAGGAAGGAATGAAATATCATACCAGGAACAAACATTAAATGCACAGTGCGCATCGGTTTCCATCCCTCTGCCTTCAGTCTTCTGACTGCCTGGATGTACCTACAGAAACAACAGCAGACAAAGCAGATATATGACAGAAACAAGAAGTGGAGTGTGAACTGACAGTAAGCAGGCTGAGTGAGCGGCTGTTAAAACAGGTGTTGCTCATAGAACACAAATACAAGTGAAGATCACAACAACACTAGAGCACAAATCCTGTTTAGTGAAACAAGTTATCAAGGCAGTTTATACCCACTGTATAGTTACACATTTCATGTCCTGTGATCCCCGGGCATAAATGTTGCCCTCTGCATCTTTGAAAGCACTGAAAGCATCGTATTTCCAATGTTCCTGGAGAAGAGATTGATATCAAATCTATTTTTTTCATGTGTATTACAGGTAAAAACAGGATTGCAACGCCGCAGACAGAGGCAGACACTATACCTGGAAAACAGGGACAACATCAGTGTGGGAATTCAGTAAGATGGATTTCAACGTGGGTTTCGTCCCTTCCCATGTCATGATCGTTACAACTCTGCCTGGACAGACCTTAAGGGAGAGGACATGACAGATAGGAACACTTATCTGTTATGGCTCCACAGCGTGTAAAAAACAGTCTCCAACATGCGTTAAATTACCATCAGTGACACACACCTCAATCTTTGTTATGGGTAGTTCAAGCTCCTCCGCTATTCTGTTCAGGAACCTAAGAGCAGCATCTATAAATGAATAAACAGATAGCAGAACAGTCTGTTTAAAAATTAATAATTGAGTGAAATTTCTCAACTCCTGCTGCTGCTGCTTGTGCTGGTATCATTGATCTTCAGTAAGGTCATAGAAAGCCAAGAAAGAAAAACGCAGTTTCTCTTGTCACCTATGAAATTTTCAGATTTCAGTGTCAGACGGCTGCCATGTTTCACCTCCAAACTGGGGGCGTATTCTGAAAACACATCTTATAGGGGTTTGTTTTTGCCTCACAGGGTGTCGCTAAAAAAATGTGTTGTCTACTTGACAGAACAGCTCAGCTTTGAAAACAACAAACTTGATACATAACTGGAAGTGGTCAATGCCTAACTGAAGCAGATAAGAAGTGAACTTTGATAAATGACAGAACAAAAGATGATACAACTGTCACTGACTTTCACTCTTTATAGAGGGAGCAGGATATGTTCTAAACGTATTAGCAATGCAATTGTATTATATGTGTATAAGATTATATCTGTAAGAAACAGCATTTGATAGTCATGTTTAAAAGTTTCATATTGCATCCCTTTTTAGCAAATTAATAAGTCTCACATGTTCCCAATGTGTGTCTTTTGATTTTCATCTCAAAATACTGCAAAGATGGTTAATTTCACCACCACTAGCTAACCCCTGGTTTTAGTAGTGTTTCAAAGGGCTGTTTCAATGTCTGTTTATTTAAATGGAGCTGAGCTGCTGCTGTCCACATTCCCTCCAGGAAGAAAACTCCAGCATTATACGACACTTAAAGTGGTTTTTCCACACATGCACACTGGCAACGCAACCACTGATAAAGATCTAATGTGGCTTGTTTTCACCTCGATGGAAGACTGAATGACAGACAAATTCAAGAATACGTTTGGTGTTTTATTGCTATCTCAAAACGGCTCTTATAGTTCAAGTTCAAGATAACAAAACACTCTCTGCGCCTGTGATTGAATAGTTTATCGCATGGCAGTCAACACAGAAGTAAATGAGTGTGTGAGGCTATCACGTTTTATCATTTTAATTTAAAATATCTGATAATTTACAGGATTACGGTTTTAACTCATGTAGATAGACAATGCTGCGATTACAAATATCTGTATTTTAGCAGCGCGGAGTGTCTAACAACAGAAATAGAAAAACATGTCATTGACAACAGCTTTATTGGAAATTTGGCTGCATTAAAGTACACTATATGTGAGCACAGAGTGTGGGAGGGAAGCAAACAGATGTAAACATTGACTGAGCTTAGGTTGCACTGAAGCACAACAAGCAACATGGAAAAAGATAAAATTCTTACTGGCTTGTAAAGCTGAGAGACCATCTGCTCAGAGTGGGCTAGAGGAACGGCAGTATGAAGCATCTTGTTTCCACAGCTTTCATTTTAAATCTCAGAGAAAAGTTTCAAAAACTCTCCTGCATACTGTCTAACTTGCAAAAGTGCATTTTTTTGTGTCCTATTTGTGCTATAACTTCATCAGGCAAATAGGACTGGACCCGAATATCCGAATATTCGGTTGTTGTGGTGATATCCGAATACTAATTTTGAGATCCGACTACTCAGATCTCTTCTCTTCCCCCACCCCAAAAACAGTTTGCAAGAATGGGTGAAATCTTAGAGTATGAATGTTAAAAACCCTCAAGGGCTAATAACCACTTTGTCAAAAAAACTAGACTAACAGATAGGGCTGTATACCGAGCCCCAGAACTAAGTTGTTCAAGGCGTGAAGGAGGTCCTGCTCTAAGTGATAGTGATGAAGGAGGAGATAAGTAGGCTTTGATAAGTGTGATTTTGCTTCACTAGAGTTTACACAGACAGTGCTTGTTGTTTTGCATGTAAGAGCGGAAACGCAACCAATCTGTTGAAACATCCAGCAAAAGTTGCATTCACAGATACAGCAGAAAAATGCATAATTTTACTGCTTAGCATGTAGTTCATCCCTCACTAACCCGGGTATGTTATGTAAGCAGCTCATACAGAGAGTTAAACTGAATTATATGAACACACGCATGAAAAGCATCATTTGGACTGTTGTTCAGTAATTCAGTTTCAGTATCAAAGTTCAGAGCAGGGGTGATTTAGTGATTTGAGAGCTGCAGACAAATTTGTTCTTGCTTTCCCCCCCTCTTTTTCCAATTAAATATTGGCATTGACACTGGCAGTACTGCAACTGTTTACTTAACTAAAATGATTAATATTACACAGTGAAAACACTGTGATTTTTTGTTGTTGCTGTAAATAACTACTGCATTTGTTTTACATTTCAAGAACCAGATTATGGTATATAAAAGTGATTTGTTCAATGTTAGGCTGTTGCAGAGTGCTACTTGAGAATGTTAATTTATAGGCAGCCCAACAAAGCAATCTAAATTCTGTTTAGCATTAACTAAGCAAAGAGGAAAAGCGCCTTGTCAGTAGAATACATTGATTAATACAGCATCTATGCAGCATTAATGCATGAATACTTCCAAGCAAAACACAATAAAAAGGATTTTTACCATATGAGAGCTTTAAATTTAAAAATAGACACATAAAAATAGTAACCGTGCAGCTAATTACAGTCCTTAAAGATACATGCCAAAATCTGACGGTCCAAAGGGCTTGATTTCAGTGTACTGTGATTAGGAGAGATCTCACCGTAGTCCGGCTCCGGGTGGACGGTCCTGAGGCGGAGGTATTCTCTGAACAGACCCACGGAGGGGTCATCTGCCCCGGGAACACTCTGTCCACCGCCGACACCTGGACCGTCTTTGTCAGGCAGCATGGTGAGATTTATTCACTCCCCTGGGGACACGAGAGACAAAACACGACGGTTCACAGCGTGACAGGCCAGGAATATGTCAACATACACCTAGTTATTGTGTCCTTTCTGCGCCACACGAGTGTTTCAGAGTAACGCATGAAGCGGCGGTTGATCCGGTTACAGCTGGAGCCGTTAACGTGCTCAGAGCACCTTGCTACAAGACCGGATCTCCGCTAACAGCGAGCTAGCCCGGGGGAAATTAATCTGCTATCCCCCTTATAGCTGTGGTAGATAAGCTAAGGAAGGTCGGTAACGTAACGGCGGTAATTTTAGCCTAGTTTAATAGTTGGTATCACTCACCTTCCACAGTCAATTTGCAAGTCAGGCAGGCAGCTCTGGTCAGCTGACCGATGAGCCTGCTGGATTTCAAAATAAGAGCCCGGCCGCTGGAGTGAATCCGCATTTCCCCTGCAAAACAACTGAAGGGTAAATAAACACACCTGGAAAGAGCCCTGAGGCTGAAGTTTAAATCTGAATAACATTTTTACTTTTCTCGGTAATGCAATATTTTATTTTCTTGTGTAAAATTTCAATTTTATGTGCAATATTTCAATTACATTTCTAATATTTCTGTACCATTTGTAAAATTATTGACTACTTTGGTGTCATTGTCTACATTCTTTCTTTTCTCTCCTTCTTTCTAGTACTGTATCCTACTTATGTCTTACTGCTATGTTGTGTAATTTGTTTTTCTGTCACAAGAATTTCTTTGGGGATTGATAAAGTTCTATTTTTTATCTTAAAAAAATATTGAACTCCAGAACTCCATCTCTGTTGATTCTGTTAACTTGATCAGACTGAACACTGATCTTCAGCGGGCACTGGAGCAGTTTGCAGTCCAGTGTGAAGCACCCAGAGAGACATTCATTATTCCCAAGTCTCTTTTGAAAACCATCTGTGTTGAAGGCGAGTTGCCGTTGTATAGGTGGATTGCTGCAATGTCAGAGTAACGTGAGCGTCAGTCTTTGGTCTGACCCTCACCAATGATGATGAGCCTCGGGATCCTGCAAAAGGATCAGGAAAGCAGTGCTGTGGAGAGGGACGTCTGGAATGACCTGCTCAGGCTAAACAACCCCAGATAAGCAGAAGAACATCTGTTGTGCAAGAATACCTAATCTCACCTCTTCAACAATCACTGTGAAGAGGAGGGATAACTATTCAAGCCCTTTACATCCACTACCAGTCAAAAGTCTGGACATACCTTATCATTCAATGCTTTTTATTTATTTGCATTATTTTCTACATTCTAGATTAATACTGAAGATTAACACTTTTTTGTTAACAACATAATTCCATATGTATTTTGTACTTTTATAAGTTTAATGTCTTCAGTATTAATCTACAATGTATACAATAATTAAATAAAAACCACTGAATGAGAAGGAGAGTCCAAACGTTTGACTGGTAGTGTATGTAAATATGTGTACCAATTGCACAGTGAAATTCCTGCATTCAGAATGATACTTTAAAGTAAAGGCACTAAGGTAGAATACACATTTACTATCAAAAGTAACAGAATTTCAGAGTGTTAATGTGTTACAGTCACAGAAATTGTTTACGCACTAACATGAAAAGAAGACTGAGAATAAAGCTGCACGAGCCTGCAACATAATAAACTTCTAAACAACAACTCATACAAATAAATTAGCTCCAGACATGGCAATGAGTCAATTTCAACATACAAAGCACAGCTTTCTTTGTTTTTATTTTAAGCAATGCACATATCTTTAAGTTTTTCATGATTGTCCAAACTTATTGCAAATATATTACATATAACTTTATCAGCACTATATAAATACATGTGATTTGTTTTAAGTAGTTTTCACATGGTCCATAATCTTTTATACATTTTTTATTACAGTATGTATCAATTCTGTTTGCTTTTGTGGAACACAGCAAACTTTAGTTAGAAGCTGGAATTGTTACCAGATCTTAATATACAGGACTGTCAAATGTGACACTAACAGAAGCTATTAAATACAGGTAACTGTTACATCTGCATATTTACAGTTACCTAAATGTCACCTACAAAAATGGCAACAGTGAAGCGAACACATTCCATGTTAATACATGCAATGAGGGACATGAAACACATGAAGTAAGACTCACCACTATACAAGTCTGATCCTTTTTTTTTTCTTTACAACAAGCTGAGATGAACTAGCCTGGTATTTTTAGGTGACACTATGAAATACAGAAAAATAACACATCCATAATGGCAACATCTGATCTTTACTGTTATCTGTACTGTTAAGTGTAAGATTTTACATGTTAGTATCCGCACCTACTGCTGTGCCAAAGATTTTTTTCAGGTGATGACGATATGAGAATAATGCTGATCTTAGTACCTTTTAGCAAAGCTGTCATCACACTAAACCATAGATTAGAAGATAAGTCGTCTTCTTTCTTTTTTCCTTTCCTCTCTTTTGTTATCATCTCTGTACCTTCAGTTCCTTGCTACACGTCTCTCTTCAGCGTGCTGAGGAATTCGATCAATCCTTGGTGGAATTCTCTGGGTTTGTCCATGTAGCAAGCATGTCGCGCTCCTTCTAGCTTTAGCACAGAGCGATTCGGAAGTTGTAAGAGGTTCTTCTGGGACTGGGCACCCATATTTGTGTCCAGGGCTCCAAACACAATCAGAGTGGGAGTCTGGAAAGCACACAAGCGAGAAGTCAAAGAGGGAGGATATACAGTGTAAAAGTATTCACACCAGTGTCAACATACAGCAGTGTGCAGCGGCACGCAACTTTCTTGCGTAGTTTGAATGTAAATCTACTCTAACTGGCTAAATATTTAGTGGCTCTTGTAAACCTACTGAATAAGAATGTAATAATACTGACAGCAGTGACTGACATATGGCAAAAAATCATGTTGATAACTTTTAAATACAGCTCCAACTATTTTTTCCCTTGCAAATTCCATCCATCCATTATCTATACACCGCTTAATCCTCACTAGGGTCGCGGGGGTGCTGGAGTCTATCCCAGCTGACTCGGGCGAAGGCAGGGGACACCCTGGACAGGTCACCAGTCTGTAGCAGGGCCACATACAAAGACAAACAAGCACTCTCACATTCACACCTACGGGCAATTTAGAATAATCAATTAACCTCAGCATATTTTTGGACTGTGGGAGGAAGCCGGAGTACCCGGAGAAAACCCACGCATGCACAGGGAGAACATGCAAACTCCATGCAGAAAGATCCCGGGAAAGCCGGGACGCGAACCAGGGATCTTCTCGCTGCAAGGCGAAAGTGCTAACCACTACGCCACTGTGCAGCCCCCCTTGCAAATTATCTGTTAATATTTTCTTTTTACTGATTAAATATTTGTTTGATAAAAGTGAAGTTTGAAAATATGGACCGCTAAAACATAGAATCAGACTGAGTTGATAATGGCAGCAACCGTCTACTAAGTTTAGTGAGGGACCTCGTCACAAGTGTAATTTTACAAATTTTCTAATTACAGTTAACACATCAAATGTACGAAACACACATGTGTGCTTAATTAAAATAATGACAAGTTAATCACTATCTAACAACACCAATAAAGTACACTTACTTAAATAACACACAACTATAATAATAATAATATATTTGCAAATATATAATGTAACAAACATCCCAACAATCACATCATCATAATCTGAATGTCCGTCACCTGAATGTTTTGGTATTGCTGTGGAGAGTAACTCTTGGTACCAACTGGTGCTATAGGAATGAAGCCGTGCAGCTGAGCGCTATTCTTCATGAGGAAGGGGATGGAGTAATGCCCACTCATTGAAGGGCTTAAAAGTACTGCTGCTCTGACACCCAAAGACTCCATGAACCTTGATAGCAGGTCCACCCGATTCTGGTCAGTCTTCAGAGCCTCGGAGTTTGGTGATTTCCCGTATCCTCCAGGTATAATGTGAAGTAAAGAAAACAGAGTTCTATTTAAGTAACTACAAAGCGAGAATGCCACTACACCGCACACAGCCACCATCCAAACGTGTAATTTCAAATGCATGTACCAATATCATGGCACAGTTGATTGACCAGGAATAAATAATACGCAAACTCAGTGTATGCTCACCACATAATGTCAATGCCAGTATGTCATATACATACACATATTGTCAAACACAGTATAAGAATTAGAATTTTCATCTCAGGTATGATAAACTTACATCACATGTACTTGGTTCAGCCCACGTTATAAATATCTTCAACCACAAGAGTGTGCTATCTGCTCATGGAATCCAACTCAACTGTCTAACACAATATAAAAAACCATTACAAATGGTATTCTGTGTCCAAAAAACTGCAGTAGCATTGTGCTTAGTTTAGAATTTGTGTTAAAGTCCAATTGTCTATCAGTCTGATTAAGTTGATAACACTAACTGATTCTGCTACTAGTCATTGTGAAAATTTTTTTTTTTGCATATCACTATTTTTAAGCAAACACTCTACCAACTCAGAGTTTGCATTTGTTTATATGTACATTACAATTCAATTGAAAGTAATATGTCTCCCTGACTTGCATACAGTTGTAAATGTATTTATGTATAAACCAGTTCTAAACTTAATACATACCACCCTCAGTTTTTGTTACATGCAATAGGACTCAAGTCTTACCTGGCAGGTCCATGGCTAATGCTTGATATCCATTAGTTGCCAGTAGAGCCATCGTACCGAGTTCCTCCCAGGTTTTAGATGTAAAGGCTTGTCCATGCAGGAGGACCACCTGCAGCCTGCATGCAGACATAATTTTGTCACTCAGGAGTTTAAGACTAGCAGAGGCCATTCAGTTACCATATGGTAGAGCAGCATATTAACAGCACTGCCTGTGTTTGTATGAACTTCCTAAAAGTGTTTCATTTTACAATCCTCACTATTATGATTATTCATTCTTTTTGCAAACTGCTTTGCAGATGCTTACAAAGACTAAAGCATATCATCTGTTCAAATGTGTTCTACAGGTCTTTCCACTTCTCAGCTCACCTTGGTAATATCTGCCGTCCAGCTGCGTCTACAGGTAAAGCTTCTCGAAAGAACAGTGGAGGGTCCCCAGGCAGCTGACCGGTGCGAATAGACACGTTGATGGTTGGAATTGGAGGAGGAGGAGTCGCCATCAGCCCCATTCTTTGAGCTTCAAGTGACGGCTCCATGCTGCCCTGGCGGATGGATGGCAGCAGCAGGTACAGCAGTAACGTGGCTAACAACACCAAGCCCAGAACCACAAGGCGATTGCGCAAGAAATTCATTTCATAAAGGTGATTGATCTGGAAAAAGCAAACAGTGCATTGTTTGAGATCCTACGTATTAGTCCTTTGTTTGCTTATTTGTTGGACAGTTTATATTAAAGCAGGTCCACAGACACTATTGGCTCTCAGCTGACAGCTCCATCCTTGCAATCTTTGTTTCTAAAAGCAAAATTAAAACAGTCTTACAGTAATAACCATCATTCCTGCAGGTATGGCTATTAACTGCATCTGAGGAACAGGAACACAAGCTTTCTGTAGACTGATGCTGACTCTTCTCCAGATGGAAGCATCATGTGACACGATGAGTGAAATTTTATTAAAACAAAGATGTGTGATGGCCAAAACCACAAAAAACAATATTTGACTTAAAAAACAAACAAACAAACAAAAAAAACCCCCACAACTATTAAATTCCCTTATATCTGGACAATTCTCCTTTGATTCAATGGGCCAGCAGACAATAAACTTTCTGTGTGAACCTTAAAAAGAAGTACTGAGTATAAAGTTAAGGCTTCACAAGACAGTGAGTTCTTTGGTAAATCCAAACAGCCTGACTGCTGATGAATCATTCCTGCTCACAATGTTTGAAGGTGTGCTCTCTGATTTAAGGAGCTCAGTTCTGAGTTTCCACAGCAGAAAAATCACACATGGAATTTACAAAATTAATGATGGGTCAGTTCCTTGTAGTGTTACATTAAACCTTGGCCTGATCCCGTTGTCCACACTTGTGGACTCTCAGACTCTGAGCATGTTTCTGCTAAATGTACAAGCGCTAAGGGCTGTCCCCACTGTCATTTTGCCACTGACATTTTCAACCCTCTATGCACATTTGCTATAAATTTGCATTTTTGCAGACTTTGCCAAAGGGAATCACCTACCATTCATAGAGTTATGAAAGTAAATGTGGAACCAAAAGGGTAAGCTCGGAAGCTTAAGAGTTTCAGTAGAAGGCAACTATACTTCTCTTTGTAGTTCCTGAAGATGTTTTGCCTCTTTACTTTTTCAAAAAAAGAAAGGTACAGTTGCCTTGTATTGAAGCTCTTAGGACTACAATGACCTGGATGACTGAGAATACCCATAGAGTAGTTTGGAAAGATCAACTAACCCCATCATTGTAAGTAAACAGACGTTTATATGTAAGAACAGATACATAGGTCACTGGTGATGTATAGCCAGAACTGTGCGTAGCTGTTTTGCCTTGATGGCAGGAAGACAGTGAATTTCAAATATGCTTTCCCCATTTAGGCTGTGCAAAAAGAAAAAAAAAGAAACTAACAAAATCTTACAAACCCACAATAGTATGAAACAGGTTTCTGCGCTCCCATTACTATTTACATCATTTCAAGCTCTTCCAGCTTCTCACGCAGTCACTTACCAGGTGATGTCAGTAAAATCTGTGAGGGTTTAGTGTTCAGGGCTTAGGGTGGACGCTGGGACTGGGACCATGACAGTGAACCAGCACTCACATCAGCAAGACCTATGTGGAAAGCAGCCATCATTAGTACACCTGCACATGTCCAGCTATTAACTAGCTAATAAAGGACTTTACAGGATTTAAAACTTGAGGTGGCGACAAAATGAATGCAGAAAACACAGACAGGAAAACCTCCCGGTTAAAACACTAAACATATATAGCACTGCAGTGCAAACAGTCAGATAACAACACAGGTTAGCCAAAATCTGCATGGAAGCTAACAGTAGCTCGTTGTGTCGCTGTGCTACTAGCTAAGTCTCTGCACAATGAGATACTGTAGGAGGCAAAATGCATTATGCAACACCAGAGGCAAACATACCGATACACACATACACACACATATATACATACCGACGCAGTTAAACGAGTTAAGAATTGACAGGAAGACGAGTTTTTTTTCTTTATCACCATGTCTTCTGCATCGCTGCTTGCCAGTGATGGGAAATGCTGCTAAAAGACTTGGTGTCGGCGATGCTGGTAGCTAATTTAGCTTGTCAAACTGAAAGGATAAATTGAGTTTAAAGCCAGCTGTACATTTTTTTTCTTATAGAAAGCTACCTGTCACAAAATGAGAGGTTGCCAATCAACTGAAAAAATATTGTGTAATAAATGCAACACGAGAAAGTCGAAAAATGCGACTAATTTTTAGGGGTCTGTGTCTGATGTGTATTTAATCTTGTCCGGTGTAAGCCGCCTTTTTCTCGTCGGAGCACATTAGGAGCTGCACATAACAATACTAAGCACAGTGCGTCAGTTCCGGCCGAGGCTGAAAGTTTCTTTAAAATGACACAAATGTGCAGTGAAAGTGTTTGTTTTTCATTGTGAACTGGATTTAGATATTTACTGTGGTTTTAGCAAAAAAATTTAAAATTTACACTGAACTTACAGTTTGATATGTTATGAACATTCCCCACAAAAATACGTTTTGTGTTGATTTAAAAAATACATTTGTGCTGTTTGTACTAAAATACTTCATAGTAATATTCATGCAATGTCAGCCTGCTATTGATGCTTGTAATTTATCACCTTATTGCCATAAGATAATAAAGCCAAAAAACAAACTTCTATGTATTAAATGCCACTTTAATAATAATAACATAATAAAAATCACCATCATCATCATTTATAAAGCACTTTTTAAAATCCATGTTATACAGACAAGTCATAAAGAATATTTTAAAATAGTACTTGAGAAAATAAGAGACAGTAAAGAAATAAAAATTAGAGGACATCAAAGTATGTTTCAGGAGGGACAGAAAATGACAAAGACAGAAAACATATATATTAAAAACGACTTTTAATGATGAAATTCTCCAATGTAAAAGGTAATTATGAAAAGTCTTAAATACACAACTCTGAGTCAAATTTGGTTTGAAGCCATACAAACTGTAGTTTGGCAATTTAAGGCTTTTAGATTTCTTATGAGTTTAATTAAGACAGAAACAAAGCTGCTACAACAGAGAGGTGGAGTGGGATAAAAGCAAAAATTGTTCAGCTAAATTGAGGTTTCATCCCAAAATAAAGCTGGACTATTGATCTCATCTCAGTATCTCATGCACAACCAAAAAAAGATACATGTTCACAACGACCGAGAAAAAGGATTTGTTTAAAAAAAAAATGTATGTAGACACTCTTGAATATTACTTTAAGGATGTTTTTTTGTATTCTTAAGATATTTTAAATAAATCAAGTAAGTAAGAGCAGAACTATGTTTGTAGGTTTTAGTCTGTTTAATAATAAGATTTACGGAATTTACTGGTGTTATGTGATTTCCCTGTGGTATGAAAATACTTGTAATTCATGGAAGCACAAATTGTGTATCAAAATCAATTATAAGGATTTTAAACATTTTTCCATTGCGATACAGAAAATTCGCATCTCATAGCCACAAACTAATTCCTTAATAACTGCAGTTACCCATCAGTTCTTACACTCATATTCGTAAAGCTGTGACAATAATGAAAAGAAATGACTGCTTAAAGTTAATGAAGAAAACATTAAAATATATAACATTATGGTTTGCATTTGAAAATGGCTGGCAGTACATGTTTACAATATTTTATCTAAAGTAGCTAAAACTGCAAAAACAACTGTATAGTTCCACTTTTACAGTTGGAAAATACAAATGTATTTATACTGAATTGTAAATAGTGACTGCAGCATCACCTTGTAAATAGAGGACTGTGGGATAAGGTCTGAAGCTTGCGTGGCTGTATAAAACCTATTTGGTTTTTTGTAATAACTGATGAAAGCACTGTCATTTCTGTGCTGTAAAACATGTGCATGTTTAAATATAATAGGAAATAAAACCTTAGATAACCGAGGTTGAAAGCCAAGGGAGGTATAACAATCATAGAAGCACCCATTTCTTTTTAAACAAGATTCACAGTGAACACATCTCTAATATGACACATTACATGGGGAAAAAAACACTGTATTCTAATGTAAAGCAGTGACAGTATGCCTTACAGGCTTTTGTATGAAGGGAACAGATACTAGATCCACCTCAACAGAAAAGTAAAGTGCAGAATTTTAGTTTTCAACATGCATTTATGATACTACTGCAACACTATCTGTGCCATTCTGTTTTTTCAGTTTGTGAAAAACAGCACCATCTACCACCTGCCCACTGGTGTCATTTTTGGTCACTAAATAAAGAACCTACTGTACAAATATGAAACTGCTCAGCTAGCTTCAGTCTAGCAAATATATAGACAACAAACTAAACATGTACCTACAGTAGCTGCTATCAACACAGTGTCACCGGCAGGAATCCCGACACAAGCTACAGTGCAAGCAAATAAACTACACACAAAAAATATCCTCTAATTGTTGTGTAGGAAGCCAAGTCAATATTGAATTTCTAAGCATTTGATTTCTCATTCTGCAAGTACTGAATCTTTCTAACACAAACACAAATGTATTCAAAACATCCCCTTTACATTTGGTTGTAAATGAAGCCAAGATGTACCAAGTATAAAATCTTAAAACTGAAAAAATGATCACAGCTTTGGCATTTCTTTACTAAAATTTCCAATATATCTGGAAGAAACTTAAACCAGCTATGGCCAGCTGTTCATTTAAAATGTTTTGACAATCTGCATTATCAAGGTAATTAAAATTTTAAAAAATGTAAAAGTTACATTTCCTGTTTCCTAAAATTGAACATTTTGACACAGTGATATCCATGTAAAATGAAGGATACCATTAGAATTAAACAATAATATCTTTCTCTGTTGGTTTATTATGTGCTGGCTACACTTTATTATATACATTTTATTTAATTATAAAAAAAACTGTGAGGCAATATGGAGGTAATATCAATACAGAGCACTGAGATGAACACTACTGAAAATAATACATAATAATAATTAAAGTTTGTAAACCAAGGCAACAGTTAAAAAAGAGCACTTTGTAGCCCTGTTAAGGCACAATTTTGAATTGAAACAGGCAGGTCCAGCCACATTGTTTCTATAAGCAAAAGATAATCAGAAAGATTTGAGACTGCATTTAGCATCATTTAGAACCTTCTGGCATTATGTTAGTGTTATAATTAATTCATAAGGCTATATAACACTCAACAGCTTGATCCTATTCATCCTAATCAAATACAAACTATAATGCTACATTTGGGCATCAGTATAAACAAGATGCAGATGCACCAACAAACTGCCAGTAATGGATGCAGCTGGGAATCAAATGTACATTTCTTCCACTTTTTGTTCCATTTTAGTGACCAAAACATAAATAAAACATTTTGTTTTCAGAGACTGTCCCACATTTAAACTACAGTCCTGTTGGATTCAGAGTCTCAGGTCAAGGTTAGCACAGAAGAGGCCTTTAGGAGATACTTCTGAGATTTGACATAATTTGATAAGAGTTAATGACATTTGAAATATTGGTGAACAGACATTATTTCCAGAAGGCAGTCCTGAGATTGTTGATCTCGCACTGCAACTTGTCATACACAAATATGTTGCTTGAGGTCTGGGATAAAAACTGGGATATCTCTGGTTCCAGGCCTGAAAACCTGCTGCTGTCAAAGCATCACTATCACTAGTGCACGGTAACTTACCGCCTTTATGTCAGAGAGTCTGAACTGTCCTTTTCAGGGCTGGCAGAAGCAGTGAATAGTTTTTGGGCTTCTCAGTTTTCTCAGTGGAGAAGAGTGAGGAGTCCAAGTGGGAGTAAAAGGCAAAGAGGCCAGGTCCCAAAGACAGAGGAGGCTCTATTTTGCCCTTTTTCTTTTTGAGCACAGCTATCACCCCTGTATCCACTGTAGCACTGGCACTGGAAGTGTGTGCGGAAAACAGCCAGCTCGGCTTGGCCAGGAACTCCTGTAACCTTCAGCTGGCCACTTTGAGTAGTTATCCGATGTGTTGAGGGGCTGAGATGCAGGTACACATCACTGTCTGGTGCTCGGCGGAGACAGCGGCCGTGGGATTTACACAGCACCTGGCTGCACTGCTCTGCTGCAGTGGACACATTGAGCAGGTACCTGCCCAGCGGTCCCAGAAGATACTGATTTACAGTGGAGCAGCTGACCTGGAGGACAAAAAAGAAAGATGTTAACCTCAAACCACCGAACACTGGGCTATTCAGCATGAAAAAAGAGAAAGTACAGCTCTTACACTACTGTCTGCATAGGAGGTGTCACCCCAGAAGATCACACCTGCAGCTCCAAGTGCGACACTCTCACCGATGGTGGAGACCAAATCAGTCTACAAAAGATTTACACAAACAGAGACAGTATTTTTGAGTTCAAATGAAGTCAATAATTTTAGAACTTATTCAGTTTCATCTCACATAACAATAACAGTGATTTACTGTTTTTCAGACAAATTACACATACATTTCAAATCCAGCACCATGTAGCTGCTATGTGTATTGGACTTCTCATTAGATGTAGATGGAAGGTGTCAGTGACTAAATAGTGGTTCACAATTACCGTCAAAGTCAGCTATGTGTTACAAATATGTTGAAGTTATCAGCATAAGTCAGTTTAGGGTTTACTGCTTATTCTATTTCTGGTAATATCTTTGAACAGTGCATGTTGCACAAAAACTCAAAAAAAAAATGAAGCACTCAAAAATTTATGAGCAGAATCAATTAATAAATTTGTCATTTGACATTTTGATTTTCTAGGTTTTCTCAAATGTAGGGGTTTTGGGATTCCTCTCAGTTTGATTTCATTGAAATGAATAGTATTTGATTTTTTTGGCTGTTTTTAGACTAAATAATTATGAAATATTCCTTTATGGTAGCATTTTTGACATTTACTGATTAATCTAAAATATATTCATTGTTAAATCAAGGGATAAATATAGTAACCTTCCTCCTTGACAACAGATAATGAATGCATAAAACTCTGTGATGAAACATTTCTGTAACAAACTAACCTCAGTTAGGAGGGTCATCTGACTGATGTACGTAGGTCTTGTATAAACAAAAACAGGACGTGCTAATCCATCTCCAACAGATGCCAGGCGCAATGCCTCCTTCACCCTGTTCCGGACAAAGAGGCGTCCATACTTTGTAGAACGTAGTATAGAACCCATGTAAATGGACGGAAAAAATGCCGTACACTCCATCCACAACCAGTTAAGCTGATCGTTGCGGGCCACTTCCACAGCAGGACAGCGACCAGTGTAGTTTTTCAGGCCATTCCTGTAGTCATGGTTGTAACAATCTGGGAAAAGGTAGAAGCCCCACAGCTGATTGGGCCTCAGGTTCTTGGCAAGTCTCAGAGTTTCCAGCATGAATTTTCGAGCTGACAGCTCAAATTCTTGTTGTGCAACTTTCCCCACTTGTTCTGGGGTCCACTTTGGATTCTTTTTGGCTACCATTTCACGAGATTTATTTCGATAGATATCTTTAGTATACCAATTTCTGATCCACAATGGACGCCACTCCTCCCAGTCAATAACAGCCAAGCCTTTTGCATCTATCTCTCTTATGTATTTTTGCAGACCTTCAGGCATCTTTTCATAGTGCTGACTGAGACTGGCAAGCTGTGGAAGACCTCCATTCACTGCTGTACCACCACGCTCATAATAGGGATACAACCCAAGGCGTTCCTTATAGAAAATAGTGAGATTCTGCCGGACAAAGCCCTCATTGGGAGATGCGACAATGTCAAACTGGTCCAAAGATAAAGTTACACCATGTCGTGGCGCGCACTCCTGTGTTGGGGCATTCCACGCAAGAAGCACTGGTTTCTGGGAATATAATGGCCATCTTGTCTGCTTTGTATCTGCAGAACACAAGACTGTCCACCATGCAAACAGGGTCAGAAGCAGCCATGGCAGCTGGCCAGCTGTGGTGAGGAGAGAGTCTAATACAGCCCCCATGGTCACTGCTCACCTTCACTCCTCTTTCTCTGGAAAAGACAAAGAAATTTTGTTAAACTCTGACAAAAATACAACAAATATAGTTCCAAAGACCTCCATAGACAACTCAGTGAACTGAACACATTTCTGATTATATCAAATATGTGAAAAACATTAAACATTTACATCGACTCTGACGGAACATTTGACTGAACTCTGGGTGTAGCGAAAGACACGTGAACTCAAAGGAAGACTATTTTCAGTGGACATCCCAAAAATGGGGAAGTCTAATACAGATTATTACAAACTACTTGCTTGTTATTATGTCACCAAGTTACTCAAGTTAACATCCTCTTTCACATACAACGCATACATAATTTTACTTCACACGTCAACTGTGGGAATGTAGATAAGTGCTGTTACAAATTTAAAAAAATATTGAAAACGTCTACTTTTGGAATTCTACGACTTTTTCTGTGTACAAATTGAGTGAACGTGCTGCTGTTAGCCATATTAGCTCAAAGTTTCATTGAAACACAGCCGTGCTAACTTAGCTAAAGAGGTTCTTCTTGCGGTCCAGTCTAACCTGTTCTGTTGAAGCCAAGCACACGGGTTTATTCCACTCATGTAACCGTCGGATAAATTATTTTTCCACCGCCCTGCCATGTGAGAATTAGTCGTTTCAGTCCATTTTGATGATTAACAAGTCTGTCCGCTACGACTAGGAGAAATCACTGCAGGAGCGACGGTGACGGTAAACGTTAAGCAACAACAGATCACTGCATTTAGCTCTTCTGTAGGGGGTTCAGAATTATTGAAAGACAATAGTTTGTCGGGATTTTCCGATTATCTTGTAACAACTTGAGATTTTACCTTATGAAACTAATTATTTAACATTAAAGAAGGATCACAATCTCGTCTAATATAAATTTGAGTATAAAATTATATGTCAGTGCTGGGCAACCCCCCCCACGAATAAATACCTCATTAGTTTGTTCGTCGACCCCTGCTCTGTTGGAAGTTTCATTGATAAGAGCGACTATTCCAGTCCCATTAAAATGTTTCTGTAGCTTAATAAATTGCTAAATTGGAAGGTTTTTGCAATGTACAAAGTTTTTTTTATTAAATTATTATTATTCCTAAAAAGATGCAGGCAACAGAAAACGACGGATATTTCCTTTTTCTATACAGTAGCCTAGATATAAATACAATGTTAGTCAATAAAAGTTATAATACTGTAATGCCCTTTGCTTAACTACTATGTATCTGTTTCATAAAGTCTACTTTTACTTCAAGGAGGATAGATTATTTTTCTTCACTTCTGTCACATAATATTCAGGTCACACTGCCCTATTTTAAACCTAACTTAGGTGACATATTCTGTGAACTTTGCTGTACTACAGATCGAGTTGAAGTGAGACTTATTAGACAACTTAAAAGTAGAATATACCCTCATTTACATATCTACACAACTCGCTTGGATTTCTGTTTTGCACTGAGTATAGGAAGTACATAGTCAAAACATGTTAATGTAAATTAAGGCAAATAATACCACGCCTAATAAACCAATAATTAATTTTTAAATGTCATTTTCAAAGGAGTCCTCTTCACATATCTTACCAGCAGCGTTATCAGCAGTCGATCAGTCAAGGTGTTCAGCTGTTTAGGATCAGGATGAATAACTACAGGTTAAACTTATTATTCTGCGACATGATAACAGTCTTTGAGGTACTTTAAACAGAACAGGCATCCGTAGTTTATTCATTGCTATATAAATATCCAGGAAACCCCACCTCTGTTTGACATCAGCGTGACACGTGCAAAACCACCATATGAAAACTAGTTTTCATTTTGAAGCGACTGTTCCAAAGAGAAGCAGTTTCATCTGCAGATTTGAAAAAATAATTGAAAAAAATACACTGTTCTACATTATAATCCTATAGATCCTATTAGGTTTAATAGCTGTTTGACAAGTCAGTCTTTTAGAGCAACAAAGCAGTGGTTATCCCAGCAACTGCATTTTATTTTACCACAACTGAATGCTCTTAGAACCACTACTGAAACACAATAGAAATGATCCTCAGGGAGTAGCTGCGCAAAGTGTAAAGCCTCCATGGATATACTGCATATTAGTGCATTAAAATCTATAGATAAGAACAGAATAGACATTTCAGCAGCTGCTTTGTTAGTTAATTCAATGCGATTATTGTAGTAGGCACAGGTTTTGCAGGGGAAAACGGCTAAATGCGATTTCCATTTAACCAGTATAACCTGTGCTTGTCATCAATTTCACTCTAATGGTAAAAGATGAGCAGGTCCAACAGAGCCCAAAGAGCCCTAATACCACTAAATGACTGCAGAATATCTGGACTTATTGTAGGTTCGAATGCTTGTGCGGCTTGGAAATACTTGCATGGTTTACATTTTAAGGTTAAGTTATTCATATGAACTTGGCGGTTAGGACTGATGGGTCACAAAAACAGCCTTTGCTCTGCGTTTGTTCATATTTTCTGAAGGTTATATAATATCTGAAATATTTCATATATATTCATAATATACTATTACACAACTTTTGATTTAAAAACAAAAACTACTGGTATTGTAGCATTTTAAGTCACTGCCTGCTGTGAGTGTTTATGCATGAAGTTGCTGCCCCACTCAACCAGAAATCCCCTGTGCTACTTTATCCAGCACTGTCAAATTCAGTGGGGCGGTGCTTTAGATCAAATTTTCTTAAAATCTGTGTAGACCATATGCAATATTATGGCATCTTTTAAAACAATATCAGTAAGAGGTTTGTTTAAAAGCAGAGTTCAGATTATTTCCAATTGTCATTTTAAAAGAGCATTTTGTTTGTTCATGATGAGTGAGGCAGTTTTAAAAGTGATCCCATGACTGTAACTGTGATATATTCATTCAGGACCTCAGATTATTGTCTAAAGGAGATTCAGCAATAACAAAAAACAGCACAGTAAAGCTTAAGTGTTCCATTAAATCCGAGCTGAGAAAGAGAACATGACACATCACTGACCTTATGTTCAGGTAAACAGTCAAAGTGCCCCAGAGAGTTAATGAATTACTTTAAAAAGACTTTCTGTAATCCCTGTTTGCACTAATAGCAAAGAAAACACATTGAGGTGCTTACATTGTCAAAGCATGTATGTTCATACACCTGACCTCACTGCTCCGTTATATCCTTTTTCAAATACACACTCAGACCTTATGACTGTTTAATAAAAGATTTTCAGATGTGGTATGTTTGAAACACAAAGGACTGAGACACATTCTTCTTTTAAATGATAAGATAAACAATGGCAGCGGTGCCTACGAATAATGCCCTTTTTTGCGTGTCTTAAAAATGTGACCAGACTTTTGTCAGCAAAGCCTGAGGCTGGGTGGTTTTTTCTGACTCAATTTTCTTAACCCCAATACCACAATTCATCTCACGGCTTTGCATATTATTTCAGCTCTGTGAAAATAAACAACACCGAGTAATTGCAGCACCATGTCTCCCCCAGAGTCAGCTGAAAACAGTACTTGCCCAGAAGCAAAAAAAAAAAAAAAAAAATATATATATATATATATATATAAAAAAAAGCACAGACTTGTGCAGAGTAAAATCATTTCATAGAAGTAATAAAGTGGAGTGGATTTTGGCACAGACCTTTTTATCCTGTAAGGAGAGCAATATCAGACAGCTTTGTAGAAAACCCTTTCCCATGCATTGATGGCGTTCACTAGTGTCTCAACTTTATCCAGTCCTCATTAGCAGTAGCTTATGTGCACACTTCACCTCCAAACAAGTTTGCTTTTGCAATTTCCTCTGCAGGTGGCCAATTTCACTGCAGGTGGAGGTCAGTAGCATATTTTCCACTACAGGTCTTGGCTGTTCATTTTACTGTTAATGCTTAAGGTCTGTTATTATGAAAGATTATTTCACAAATAGCTCTTGTAAGCTTGCCAATCGTTATATAAAGGCTCAAACAGGCAAGATACATTTGACCGCCATCTTCCGCTTGCAAATTCATGTCAGTTTGGATTTAGAATTACTGCCTTACTTTGGAAATCTCTTCCAGATATTAATTTCTTAGGAACCCCTAGTTAAATTGATGTAATTCAATCTGACTATCATTACAATGTTTTTTTTTTTATTTATTAAAATCAGTCAGCAAAGTTTGGATCATTTTGCATCATGCAGGTTCAAATTCTTTGACCTAACCACATTGATGTCAAGATGTGGCTACTGTATCAAAATATTGTTGTAGACTCCTTTTAGCTTGCTGACATTACTTAATTCCCAGAAAAACATGACCACTGTGTTCTAAATTCTGGTTATAGCCAGGTGTCTATTTTAGCATTTTCACCTGCAAACATAAAACCCAGATGTTTTTACAAGAGCTTTTATAAGCAATAATTATGAAATATGTCCATAAGTTTGCTGTCCTCGCTGATATTGAAGGCTTGCGAAGTAAATGCACTTTAATATACTGTTCGACTATAACGTATGGATATAAAACAGGAACATGACACAGTTGTAATTAAAAAAACAGTTATAATAAATTAAATGTGAAACATAGTATGCCAAAGCAGCAAAGAAAACAACAGGATCTCTTATTAGACTCACTGCTGCTGTGTACATGAGCGGCTCTGAGGTCACTGAAGCCAGTCCTTTCAACATGACAATATGACATTAATCCACTTAAGATTTTATGGGCCACTGATTGTCAACTCCCTAGGCGATAACTCATAAGCAGATCCTGTTCCATGCATAATAAAGCAAGTCATAATGGTGTCAAAAAACTAAAGTGTGCGCTGACAACTTTCCCACATCAGGTAAGACCATGACAGAGGGAAGAACTGCTTACATTCTCCTTAAACTCCTCGAGTTCAATGAATCATACCAGAAAACAATCTGCAGCAAAACGTTGAGGCCTGTCATGTTTCATCCCACGTCTGCACACACATTCACACTGACATGCACACAAACCATGATCTGTAAACGGAGTAGGTTTTGCCAGCTTGGCACCCCTCTAGATCCCCACTGGTGACCTATTCTGTGTTGAACAGCACACAAGCCAAAAACAGATCACATGCAGAGGCTCAGCACACAATGCATCAGCCTGTCCACATAAGGGCATCAAATATATCAAGAGATCATGTTATTTTAAAAGGTGGTTCGGGCTTCCATCTGTAGGGGAAACCACAGGACGGAGTTGACACAGTGGCATGTCTGAGACACTCCTCAGACGCTGTCAGGCTTCACAGAGGACAACTGGGAAATCTACATGGATGCACGGGTGGTCCAGCTTTATAATACCCTGGAAGGACAAAAGATAAATTAAAATGATTCAGATCGATGACAGAGCAAACTGGTGCAGATAAAGTCATAGATTACAGTAACAATTTCCCCACCTGAGCTGTTAAGTTCTTTTGAATTCTTTTCAGCTTGGCTTTTCTACGGCCATTTTTTGTCACAATTGTCTCTTCATAGAACTCGTGGGCCAAATCGCCATCTTCATCGAAGAACATAGAGCTGCAGCAGAGAGACAAAACTAATTATGCATAATACCTTTTTAAGTCACCCACTGAATAGAAAACATACTGAACAAAAAATATAAACGTAGCATGTAATGTTTCATGAAATTCTATCCATTCTTTTTAGAATAGGAGATTAAGTAAATGCTGTTCTGTTCTGTCACACTGGATAGAGTTAGACTATATTTCCAAGTTTAGATTTTTTACTTTTTTTTTTTACTTTTTCTTTAAGTCAGCCAAGAAGATCATTTGCATGCTGTATCAATATTTTTGTTCAGTGTATACATTCTGCATTTTTTGTATCACAGAAAAAGTGGCAATGAGAAACCCACCAAAATATACATGATGACAAAAACATATTCTTCATGTTGTCAAACATTAAAAATCTCTTTAAAAATTGAGCCTTATTGTGGAGAGACATTGCTTGTATTTATCTAGTTTATGCATATTTATAGTTACCGTCCCTCTCTGCCCCAATTTCCCCTTTCCCAATCTGCCCTCCCTTTTCTTTCTCTCCCTGTCCCATGCACAAGTACGAACATGCACAGGACATGCTGGAATTGAGTTAGGTGGATCGGCACTGAGCCACTTTGTTTGCCTATTTACAGAGCCAGGGGTGTGCATGAACAGGAGATTTTATTCTAAGTGCATAAAGAGACAGATAGCAACCTATGAGGAGATTCACTGAATTTGACCAGAAGCTGTGTTGGATTAGAATTGCTGATTCTGCCTTTAAGCCTCCAGCCAACTCTTGGGAATGTTATGCATTATGCTGTGTAGTTTCCGTAAAATTGTGGCTCTAGAAACAACACTAAGTCAGCTGTCCTTCTGTTAGTAAAATGGCTGGTTTTCAAAGGTTAGGGGAGTAAGGTAAGCAAATAACAGCTCAGTGCAAATGTGGTGTATAAAAGGGCAGTTAAGACCACTACAGAGCTGCTACCGCTGCAGAAGAAAACAGTATGTCATGCCAAATGAAGAGGAGGAGAATGAAGATAAAGGGAACACATTATCATGGAAATTGAATGACAGACGTCACTCAAATTGTTGTGCAAACAGCATGACTTTGTGGCTTCATCTTCCTCTGTGCCAACAGTACTGACCGAAACTCTGGAAATGTTTTCTGTTGCAAACACAGATAAATCTCTTGACAACCAGTCTTTCTGAAACGTTCTTTTTTTGTATGAGCAGATAATATATCACCATAGTCAACATTTTTTGTACACATTGCCACATCTGCTGGAACATCAATATGAAGCTGAGGAACAGTCTGGATGCAATAGAACCTCAAACTGATCTCCAAGCTACAAACTGCACATTAATAACTAAATAAAATGTCAGATTTTTTTTTTACACAAGAAAGAAATATATAGGTGCATTAATTCTGTAAGCCAATATGATTATTAGAACATCTCAGTGTATTAGTCTGATGTAATCCTCATGTTGGTGCTGAGGCTTTATTTACCTTCGTCTGGTAAACACAAAAGGTGTTGCACCTGGGAAAGTTCGAACTCTTGCCAGTGACTGCTCATTTCCATCTTTGGTTGGGTCGTCCACACTACCTGAGCCAGAAAAAGGCCAAAATCCCTTGGATTTGGAGCCACTACCCCCCATCTTCAGCTGCAGCACATTATTTTCTTGGATCACAGGGATGCCAGCGGTGCTACAGTGTTACTGTACTAGACGAAATGTGACCTTCAGCATATGACACCTGTTAAAAGTGACAAATGAGTTAGGAGTTGCATCATTTCAGACAATACATTACAACACGACCATAATTATCTTTATTTCCTACAATATGTAGCCTATTGTATTCCAAGAAAGACTGAGAAATGGAGAGTTACGGTAGGTATTTACAGCAGCTAATGAGATCCCAGTTGTCTGTAGGCAAGAAAAGTGGTACTACAGACAGGGTCCTCAAAAAACACGCTACACAATACAGCAAAACCTAAGAATAAAAATAATACCCTGAATTTCTAGCCATTGTTTTCTAATAGTTTCATGTCTGTGGACAAGACACAAAGCCCAGTTATGATATAGTAGTCATATGTCCTTTGCCCAGAAGTCAGACAAAGCAGGCCAGTGACATGACAGTGCAACATTACGTTAGCATAGCGATGCCAACGTCCCATGCCTAGCCACCTCTCTATAACATAACCATCACTTTAAAATTGTATTTTAAATTTACAAAAAAAGATGAAAAACACGAGTAAACTCTGCTTAGAGTCTAGAAGACTCCGGAACGTTATCCAGACGTGCCAACTAACTTGGCTAGCTAGCTTTGTCCGACAGCACGAATCAGAAATTGGTCCTATTTGCGTTAGAGTAGCTTTAATGTCACTTTGTGTCCTGGCTAATATCACCATTAGCTAGAGACAATTAGCTCTCTGTTACTAGCATTAGCCAGGTCAACACGTTTCTACACAAAATAACGTTAACTGACGCAGCCAGTGGCTAACGTTAGCTGCTGTGATAACCAGCGACTGTCGCGTCATCTGAATAGAAAACATACCTAAAGTGGGAGCTGGTGTGTTCGCAGGTACCAAATTTTCTTTGACAAATTTGTCTTGGTGGGCTGCTAATTCTGTTCAGGCAAAGACCTCATAACACATACAGCTACGCTAGCTGTTTATGCTAACCAACGTTCTTCTTCTGTGTTATTCCGCTTTACTGTTGTCACAGAGACACGGTAGGGAGGCAGCGCCTCCACATGGACAGGAGTGGAACTGCTTCTGCCTTTAATAAGACTTCAGCACTGTGTGGTGACAGTATGATGCGCTCTATAGCTAAATGTGTGTGGACAGCCTTCTCTTATAGGTTTAAGTTGTGTTATGGCCTGTTTTTCATGGTTTGCACAGCAAACAATTATGTCTGAGACAACAATAAGCTTTCAAATGTGTGCACTGGACAAAAATGCAAATTCAGGTCTTCTTTTCTGACTCAGAGATAAAGTTACAAATCTTATTGGTATGGTTAGGAAATGGTTAAGTTTATCTAAATTTATGTTCAGCCGGTGACAAAATCTTGACCACTGAGTTAATCCACTTTCTTGTCAGGTGTTTCTTTAAAGGACAATGTTCAGACACTCCTTTGACCATTGACTGTTAAAGAACACCTTAAAATGCAGCTTTGTTCAAAAGACACGATTTCACAGATGACAAGAAAAAGATGAGAACGGGCTATTGGCTGCTGGATGCTGTCACATGAGTGTCCACAATTTCACAATTGAAATAATTTCAAACAGCGTGGCACAATAACCCATCTGCCATGCTCTGCATGGACGTGTCTGATGATGTGATCCTATCCCCCCAAATGTCCACCAGCTTCACCAAGCCCTGAAGAACAGTGGGAAAACCTTTCACCAGCCAGCATAAAATACCTCATAACTCTGTTTGACCCACTCTTAGTCTGCCCATACCTCCAGTATAGTGGGTACTGGGTTGTTTGAAGATGTCCATTCTGATGTAGAGATGCTGTATGCTGAACAACAGATACCTATTACTCAAAAGGAATTAATAAAAGATTGAATTAATAAAATAGTATATGCTGTGTTTCTATTTTTGTTCAGTGCACATCTCTGTACTGTTACAGGTTATTTTTTAATTCTTTTTCTTGACTGCTTTAACATGACAAATACCCCTGTGAATGTCCTTTAAGGAATATTCTATTCTGCACAAGGGCCCAACTTTAAGCTCTCCCAAAACCTTAGTGTAACTTTTAAGAACTACAATACCACACAAAAATCTAAATACAGCATGTCATTTTTCTTAAATTCTAAACAGTATCTGTTAAATAGGGGAATAAATATTTGTTGTTTCAGCACATCTCTACAACAGAATGGACGTCATGAAACGGCCAACAGTCGTCATTCTCTTGTTATCAGTGGAATCGAGTAATTTGAATGAAACTGGTGGCCTTTCACAGCCACTGGTCAAATGGGTGTCTGTGTGCTGGTCGCTCAATCAGATTATTGTCATATAAAGCCTAACCTGACTAAGGTATGGATTACCTCAGTAGATGAGAACTTCGAAGTCAGAAAAAGAACACCATTTCTATGCTACGTTTGTTTTTGTTGTGTGTAAATGCCAGATTCTGTTGCCCAACACCTGGCTGACCTCATAAATTCTCTTGTGACTGAATGGGAGTAAATCCCTGCAATCAGGTTCCTGAATCAGGAGGAAAGTCCTCCATGGAGACTGAAGGCTGTTACAAGAGCATAAGAGCATTCATAGTTTTCACTGAGATCTTCTAAAATTGCATACTTTTATCCGCATAACGTACTTTAGCTCCCACACTGTTGAACATCATCATAGGAATGACATGAAATCATCCACAATTTGTTATCATTGTTTATTAGATCATTTGAACGTTAACACATTTCAACTTGCCCAGCTCAATTTCACGGGTTTATTAAAGTGCCAAAAATGAAAAAAAAAAAACCAATAGAGAATCCTAAATATCACATAAAATGACCTGAAGATAAACCAGATAAATTACAAGAAAACCCTAAAATGCTTCTTTAATATCACTATAAATAATCTAATCAAGCAGCATGTTTTCTAAGGAAATTAGAATCCTTTCAGCTTTGTGCTGAGCCAGTTCAAAACAGCGGCTCTGCACAAACTTAGCTTGACCTGGTTCTTTAGGTAGTTCACATTAAATGTAACAGCAGCATCCCTGCTTTATTAACAACCTATAGTCAAAACATGACATTTGCCCGAGCTCTTCCCTTATACATTGCTGTCAATTTTCCTATTGATCTGTGATATTTTTCAAGGCAGAAGGTTCTTTTAATGCTCAAATGTGACAGTCGGTTGAATGTCTCAGTGTCAACCAGGAGTAGTTATTCTGGCCATCGCCTGCTTCATCCTGTCTCTAGCAAGAGCATAGCGCTTCACAATCTGCCGTACGTGCTCCTCTTCCTCACGCTGCAAGATTCGCAGGAAGTTGCAGAGCTCAGGAAAGCTAAATGCATCCCACTGTGGAGGAGACACAATTTACTTTAAGCAGCTATGTATACAGTGCATGTGTCATTTTCTCACCATATATTGTCAAATTTATCATATCACCAAAGTTTAAGAGCAAAATGGAAACTTACATTTACTTCTCCAGTTTCATTCTCCTTCAAAACCAGACTCAACACTGTTTCATTGGGTCCGGCACACAAGCGCAGATAAAGAGGACGTTCATCATCAGACAGTTTACGCATGTACACTAGGAGGAGAAGAGTCAGAGCTTCAGGATTCAACACTCAGCTTTGTTTTCTAATAACAACACAACATCAAGAATCCTACCTTGACTTTGTCTCTCTGTGCGTTCAAACAAGGCAAACTTTGCTGGGTTGTCCACCACAGTGAACTTGTTGAGCAGCGCCTCGATCACCTCTCGCACCCTCGTTTCAGAGCTGATGTGTAGGTGTTTTGCAGTGTCTTTGGGGAGGTAGAAAGATGTCCGACGACTCATCCGTCTGCCCGGCTGGTCGTCCTCCTGCGTCGAGGTGAGGCTCTGAGGAGGAGGGAGGGAGATGGGACGAAGTAACTGAAAGTGGACCTTGATGAAGCCAGTGTAGGATCCGTCTTTATTCTGCAAGGTAGACAGATTTAAAGCATAATAATGAGTGAATGCAATGACAGCAGAGTCTGCACAATACAGTCTAAATGCACATTTTTGCATGTTTATTTTATTAGTGACTCACATCCACCATGTAGAGATTGCTGTTGATCTGAGCATTGTACTCCTTGACTCTCTGTTGAATCTCAGCAGCACTTAACTCCTGTTTACCCAGTTCGATCTTTTCATCCTGACGACATCACAGACACAACACCAATCAGGCCACATGACAGCAGACACTAACCTTCACCTCTGGGCTTTAAAGATGGAGAGAGTCATAAAGATGAATGGAAGTAAAAGTAAAATCTATTTAAATTCTTTGTCTGTAGCAGGAATATAAACTTGGATAAATTAACATCATTCACAGAGTAGAAATCAGTAGAGTTGGTTGATAAATTATTGCTCAGCCTCAACCTTAGGAAAGAAAGATGTATAAGCAGTGAAATACAGCTCCAGCTCTGAGCTGCTGTCTTCCTGGCTGAAGGACGAGTCACTTGCTGTGCTTCCCCAAGTCATCTCCAGAAATTTGTTAAGCTTCTTAAAATTTGTGTCATCACTATTAGGAGCTGTATGTCCCAGATCGCTTCCTTCTCCTCTGTTTCTCTTCTACTAACTGCTCTTTCTTTCCATTTGCTCCTCCCCGACAATAAAACCTTACAAAGACATCTGCAGGGCCAACCCCCTCCCACTGGGACCTGCTTCAATTGTCCCACGAGCAACTTTCTCCTGATTTTTATCATTCATCTAAAAGACTCTCCTTTTTGTTCAACATATATAATTTGTCCACATTGCAACTCCAGCAACAGCTTTATTTTTGTTAAATTCGCTACTCTGCTGTAGCTTTTCTAATGGCTTCAATACATCCAAAATCCAAGCATTTAGACCTTCAAATGTTTTATGAAATGTACTTCAGGATCAATGATGCTTTGTCATTGCTTTTAGAATTTTTTCCTGGGTAGAGTTGAGCTGAATAAAGCATCATTTGCAAACTAAAATCAATAAATGTCTGTTCAAAAGCGTAATTTGTGATCTTATTTTTTGGTTGACATATGTGACTATCCTGCTCTCTGCTGTACAAACAGAAGGTACACCCATGGAGCAACTTTATCAAACTTAAAGTGGTGAGTTTAGGTTGGGCATAATAATAAATGAATCATAAACAGCAACAAAATATGTGTGACAAAATAATATCAACTCAAGCTTAAGCCTATTAACGTTTGCATTGCAAAAACAACAGAGCAACCTTTTAATTATGTGATACGCTGCACTGATCAGTGGACCTCAGCAGAGTTTTTCAATGGATCTAAAATAAGGACAGCTGTTTTATTGTTTCAAGTAGTTAAGTCATCTCTTCCCCTCAGCTCTCTCCTGAATTACTTTCCTTGACAATGAGTAGGTAATAAAAGCAGTATTTTTGAGACATATGGCACAAAGATACACAGTGGACAGCAGTGGGCAATCTGGTAGCCTCCATCTGCTTTGACAAGTGTTCTGTCATTCAGGGAATGATTTGTTCATAAGAATGAATCAGCTGAACTGAACTGAATCACTTGACAAAATGTTCATTTGTCAGTTCAGTTGAGTTTTCTGGCAGTTGTGAAAGCATATGCAGTGATACAGTGAGTCAGTGATTCATTAGGTCACTTTTGCACTGCAACTGTTTACAGGAAAGGCCCATAAATGACCCTTTCAGCCCTTCTGTTTCTGTTGTTGTGAAGCATCTGACAGCTTCAACCACAACCTTAACTCAGAATTTCTAAAAACAACAACAAATTGTAGTAACTCCAGTTCCATGAACATGTAAGAAAAACAACAATGGAGGGTTTGGTATGAATTTTTTGTTGTGAATGCTGTGAATTTGATGTCAATGTTTGAGAAAGACTGAGTTCAACCAATCAGCTTTTGTCTTCTTCAAGTTTAGAACAATCAGCGTTGAGATCCACACAGCAGTATTTTTGGGCCACTCCTACCAGGATTGTGTACGAAAAAAGGGCCGGGGAGGTCACCCTATAAAGTTTAGGTCACCCTATAAACTAAGTTCCTGCAGTGGAAATCAGCCTATTGATTAAATAGTCAGTACTCTCAGTGAGTGATTGAGTGTACCCCTGGAATTCATTTTGCAATATGAAAAAACAGCTGGCTGAAGTGTGAGATCCTTTCACTGCCAGGGAATAATGCATGTTCAGTGACTCCTTCACAGAACATACAGCACAGTGAATGTGAGCACAGAGTGAAAGTGAGCGACTCAAACCTCTGGAATCAGGCCCAACAAGTTCAGGAGTAATGCCGAACCATGGATCAGTTCCAAAGATTTAAAAGTAATAAAAGACAGCATTCAACTCCAACACCAAGCACAGAAAGAAACAAAGAAACAGTTTCAAATATAAAGAATCATAAATCGTGTTTGTAAAAGAGAAACTAGAAGTCGTGAGTATTATGCATTATTCAGTTTGGGTCTCTGCAGTTGGAGCTCCGCTGAAGCACTGAATTATTCAGCGTACCAGTGTTTTTTAATGAACCAAAGTGATTCAGTGAAAAGAACTCTTCGCACATCACTACATCTGACCCACCCACCCGTTTTTTCACTGAAAGAATTTATTCCTTGTTGCACAGTTAAATTACTGACACAGTTTGGATGCCCTTTTCTATTTTAAATGTAAAACAATCAGCTGAAAACTGCTCACTGTATAAATAGACTGGTGTTGAACGGTGTGTAGTTTTTTTCTTTACCACATTTGTATCCGTCTCGATGGAGTCATCTACAGGCTCTGTGAACACACTTTCATGTGTGCTGCAGTCCAGTTGGATGAATGCTCGGCAGCGGTAGTGACAAGTGTAGCTGCAGTCTGAGAGGCACAGAGAGAAACCTTTAGATGGTGCAATTACAAAGACCTCTGGTGTCGATTTTTATTCAGTAATCTGTCCCTGAGCATCAATAAGCATCACTCTGTCCCCCATTCATCTCTAATTACTTCAGTAGTTTGTCTTTTTGAATGAAGCGGAACAGAAATTCCTCAAGTCAGAGGATACAGGCAAGCAGAGAAGAGCTTCCCAGACCTTATCTGTACCAGATGGCAGTTAAAACATGATGTTAGCCAGAGCTTCCTACAGTTAACAAAGACTCTGTGATAAAGTTTCTCATGAATGGAAAAACTAACATGAGAAAACAACATTCTGGAGAAACTGGAGGCTTGAAAGTGAAGATGATGTTACAGCTTTGTGAGACTTGAGTGTACATGCCTTAGTTACTGTGCGATTACAGAGCTGGTTTAGGCTTTAATTTCACTATATTTTCTGCTATTTCTTATAAAGTCAATGACTTCATCTTCATTTGAGCAATTTAATGTTAGGTTAATGGTTGTATCTTTAAACTAGATTAAATAATAAACCTCAAATGAGCAACCACATTGGTTTATATTGTCTATTTCAAACCATTGTAAAGAATGAGACTGATATTATTCTATATTTTTCAAATTTTCACAAAAAAACAACAAAAAAGTGGAAAGGCCAAAACTAACAACGTGTCTTTCAATAATTTCCAACTCAGTTTTTGGCTGATTTAATAAATGAATGAAACAATGTAACTTTATGGTCATACACTGTAAAAATGAAAAAATAAAACAAAAATTTGTAGAAATTAGAAACTTTTCCGTTTTTTGTTTGTTTGTTTATTGTTGTTTTTTTTTACACAGTCTTGGCATGAATAACATTTTTTTTCTGCGATTTTTCTAGATATTCTTTCCAGTTTAACAAAATTGTGAAATCTGTAAAATAACAGGAAAATAATGATTCACCATTTGTCGCTCCTATAAATATATCATTTTTCTTTGAGCAATGGCAACCTATTTTTTCCTGATTTAAACACTAAAAAAATTTTATTTTTCGGTCCAACATTGTGAAAATCATTACTATGATTATTATTTTTAATTTGGTTGTTATTTACAGTTTTGGCCTGTTTAATAAAAAAACTAGGTATTATCTGTAATTTAATAAGAACAGGAAAAATCAGCAAAATAACTAAAACATTTAAATAATTAAAAAAATACAGTGGAAAAACTGTTAAAAACAGTACATTTTTACAGTGTAGGTGTAAACTAACCAATATCCTTTAAACAAATACACATACAGGAGGTACTCACTGGCACAGCGTAAACTCTGCTTATAAACACCCCAGATGAATTCTCCACAGAGGTCACACCAGGTCAGATGGGTGTGACTGTAGGGCTGGAAGTCATGACCCACACCAGTTTCACCAGTGTGATACCCGGGCGCCTCAATGCTGACGCTGTCTCCCACCAAACGGACGATGTGGTAGGGGCTGGGGTGACCGGGGTTCACAGGCGGTGGGGCCACGTGGACAGTCGGAGCAGCCAGTTCAATGGGATCATTTACACTGAGGTCCTTCAGCTCAATCAGCTCACATTTAGACATCCTGTCCTTGATATGGATACTGACATGTCAAGTGAACACTTCCTGTCCATTAGCTAGTATGGACGTACGTCCGGCCCTGAGAGGGGACAGCAGCAGTATGTGTAATTTTGCATGATTTATGAATGTCAGTATCTAATGAAATGATCAGAAATTTGGCCGAAAAAAGCCCCAGGTCTGTTGTTTGATTCAGTCCACTTGCAGGTTGTCGTGTTGTGCAGATCACCAGGTCGCCACTAAATCCTTTGGAGCTGCAAGACAGTTTGACATCATACATATGTTTGGGTGTTGGACAGTTTAACATAAAACACATAAGACAGCTGACATATGTAACCTTCTGTACCCCGAACAGTTTCTATGCGTTTATGGCTGCCGTCACATTTTTACATAATGTCAGTTAACAGTTCATTGCAATATAAAGTCCTGTGTCTCCTTTGGAAACAGCATATCCATAACTAGGTGGCGAGAAAAAATGTCTTTGGTGCAGTATAACAAACACCTCTATGATAATGCAGTTTACAAAAAATGTAAACGGTTCAGTAA
Organism: Amphiprion ocellaris; assembly: GCF_022539595.1. Taxonomy (NCBI): domain Eukaryota; kingdom Metazoa; phylum Chordata; class Actinopteri; family Pomacentridae; genus Amphiprion; species Amphiprion ocellaris. The sequence goes on along the minus strand of NC_072770.1, from coordinate 28,538,442 downwards.
GTTAATTTCAGGCAATAAAAATCATATATTCACTATCTGGACTGTATTGGCTTTACAAATGGAAAAACAAAAAGATTAATCTTTGTGATCTGATGCCAGGAGTCATACGATTATATTAAAATGTGGGACAAGATGAAGGGTATAATCCCGTACAATCCTGGGATAACTGATAATGTTTCTCTGTGTGTGACAGTGAAATTGCATATTTTAGACAAAATTCTGTCATCATAAAGTGGGCTGATACTGCATGATTCACTAAGCTCAGCAAACACAAAATTTGTTTAAATAAATCATTTCAGAAACAACTGGCAATGCCTGTAGCAATAACTTTAAAGGTCCTATAAAAGGAAAAACATTTTTACTGTGTTTTGTCTGTCTCAGTCAGTATTTACATCTGTTTACTTCTCTCCTGCTCTCCGTGCTCACGCTGCATTTTAAAACAGCTGAATTATCAATACAGCTGTTCTCATTTACATATTTATGTTTCTACTGTTAGACAACAGAATGACTATGAAACAGTGACTCAAATAAAGGCCTTTAAGACTAAATGTTAACCAGCAGTCACTTCCATTCATTCATTCATTCATTCATTCATTCAGAGAGAGTTTTCTTCCTGAAGGGGGCGTGGATGGCAGCAGCTGAGCAGCATTTAAAGCTACAGACACTGAAACAGAACAGAACTAAAACCAGGAGTTATACAGTCACAGTAATGTGCCTACTTATGCAAGATTTTCAGTTAAAAAATTGCTAAACTCATTTTTGGGACATTTGACATTTAAAAGGGGGCACAATATAGGAGCTTTCAGTTATTGAATGTTTGGGTCTTGTACGCTTGTTTTACAGTTACAGGTGCTTTTTACTCATATGGTTGAAAAGTACAGAATGTACTTTTATGCTACTTTGTACTTCTTCTCTGCTGCTTCAGTGTTAAACGCTATAATTTAATCCACTATTTATTATGACTGTTTGGCTCTTAAGATATGAGACGTCACTGAAAGTTAAACTTGAAAAGATTAAAGGCACAAATTGGGCTTTACCCACTAAAATGGTGGTTGTATTTTTTCTCTCGATTTATTGAGTTTAAAAAAAAACATAAAACAGTGTCTTTCTGCTGCCTGATGATAACTTTAACTTGTGTTTTTGAATCTTAAAAGCCTGAACACCTCTCTCAGCAGTGCAGGGATTCAAACACTGGCAACAGAAACTTGTCTGCAGAGCTGCACTACAACATTCCTCTGAGGTGCCATGAGCAAGAATAAGAGTAAAATGTTCTCAGGTGGATGTGGAAGTTAGTTAAATTAGTCTACTTGTTCGGCTGAGTTGTGACTTGAATCTGAACAACCCGGAGCTGCATGTGCCAAGTGGGTCACCACACGGAGCAATTATCCACACAGGGCAACAACAGCGCATTGTAACCGGGACCAACCGTGCATTTTTTGTGTTATTTCTGTGAAACTCTATGTATGGTTTGGTCTGTACGACACATTCTTCTTCTTTCCTTTGTCGTTAAGTGCTAAATGCAGCTCTGCGTGTAACGGGACAGCCAGTTTTAATCCTGTGGTCTGGAGCTGGACGACTAACTCAGCTGACAGTGACAGTCGGACAATAATTTTTTTTTTTTTTCTGACGGAGACATCGTTAAAAAGACTCCTTACCTGGTTTACTTCATCACCGATACTTACTGTAGAGCAGATCTGGAGAGTTTGTGCTTGAATTAACACCGAAGCGTCCCTCGGCTGACGCACGCACTTGAGTTTGCGCATGCACATTGGGAGTGAGGGATTACCGTCTAATCTAACATGAAGAGTCACCGCTGGAGGATTCCCTCCATCCTCACTGACAGGCCGGATGTGTGGACAGGACACTGTAAAAAAATAAATAAAATAATAAAATAAATGGTGTAATACTTTAGAATATTTCCTCTTCATTTTACAATTTTTTTTAACACTCAAACATATGAATACACCTGTAACTATGAATAACCATAACATGTAATGTAAAAAGTTTTAAGTAAAAAGACTGATAGATATTTCCCTTCTTTCTTTAATGAATAAGGTTATTATGATAAATATAGTTCCCAAAAAATGTCAACTTGGTAAACACTTTTCAGTATCTTTAAAACACAGCAACGTCAATTTACATTCTCTATGTAAATACCATTAAAAACCATCAACTATAGATAACCATACTTTACATAAAAAATAGTTTTTCTTTTTATTTTACATGAAAGAAATATTAAATATTTTTTTAAAATGTTGGCTAAGGCTAATACTGAAAATGCGCTCTAAAATTACATCCAGTTGATGACAGAATAACAGAAAAATAAGTAACGGTGCTGTAATTTTACAAAAAATTGTTTATTGGCAGGTATCTTGTATAATTCCAAAAGTCTGCAAAATAAATATGTTGAATGGGTTTGTTTCATCAGCATATAATATTGATAACACTGGAAAGCAGTCAAAATCTATCTATCTATCTATCTATCTATCTATCTATCTATCTATCTATCTATCTATCTATCTATCTATCTATCTATCTATCTATCTATCTATCTATCTATCTATCTATCTATCTATCTATCTATCTATCTATCTATAGATAGATAGATAGATAGATAGATCTATCTATCTATCTATCTATCTAGTATATATTATAGGTAATTTCATTGTTTTTACACATGTAAATAACCTTCATTAAACATGAAAAGGACAAAAATTACACATGATCTCATGTCCAATTTACTCTAGAAAATATATTTTATTTCTGAAAAATGACTGTAGTTTTACGAGATGATGTTTATAATAATAACAATAATAACTGTTGCTGCAACACATTTACTTTGGAGAAAAAAGTTGCATGTTTTAGTAGGGAGGGAGTAAATCCTGCATAGAACACCACTGATTGGTGCCATTTTGAAATGCATAAACTGTTTAAAAATTGAATGGAGGACATTTGGAAATGCCTCAGTGAGGAAAAAGCCTCTAGGCTCAAATATGGCACCTCTCCTTATTCTCTATTATCTTGCTCAAGAGTGCTGAAACACCATAAGGTGGTCTAATAATGTGCCACTCTCTAATGCTTTTTGCTGAGTTTATTCAGTTTTCAAGAGGCAGAAAAGCAAACTGTCGGTCTCTGGGAAGGCATGTCTAGAGCTGCAAGTAAATCCAGAGGTACGACAAGGGTCAGTTTTTATTTAAACATATTAGTAATATTTTATTTTGTGGGGGATTAGCACCAAAGGATCCAAAAGTGCACTGAAGAGAAAAAGACTGAATACCACCTGAATGCATATTTAAACTATCCTAGGCTTAAGTGATGAAAAACTAAGTAACATTACAAGTCCAAAATTCAACCCAAGTACTTAAAGGAAGTAATATTTGAAAGATTTATTTATTTATTTATTTATTTTTTACCAATAATGAAGTTAAATATGTGGTATTATGAAACCTATCTACATTGTATATATCAAAGTTCAATTATTATTACTGATGCAGTACTTGATATGATTCTGGGGACATAAATCTGACAGTACATCATATTTTCTAATATGGTTGTATACATTTTGCATGGAGAATGTTAATCTGCTAAGTAGTCAGTAACTTAAAGAGATCAGTGGAATAAAAAAGTGCAGTATTTCCTCTGAAATGTAGTAGATCATTTAGTAGTATCGGTAATAGCAAAAATTATTTGCCGAGTGTCTTCATGTTATAATGTGTAAGGCAGAGAAGAGAGACGGGCAGACAGAGAGAGGAGAGTGAGTCCTGAATGAGCATGTTGTTGTCGTTTCCTGCACTGTGCCTCAGTGTGCAGAGGCCCTGCAGTCACAAGCTTATTAGAGAGTAATTGGAGCACAATAACCAATGAACAGCTGACCAGTGGGAGTCTGTTGGATGTGGAAGGGGTGGTATGAGTCTGAGACATCACATATAGAACTGTGCAAAAATTTCGGGCACTTTATTCATCGTGCTGTAACAAAATGGACGCATGTATTTGGAGCCAAATTCATTGTGCAGAATGACAATGGACACACAGGCAGAGTCAGAAAGAACCATAATCCCACAAGAAAATCACGGAGTCCTGACAAATCCTGATGATTTGGGCCTTTAGGAGTGCTGATCTCAACATCACATGAAGAGACAGAAGACACTGAAACAGTCTAAATGTTCTCCAATTTATCCCTTAAAGAACTGCATGCAAATGTACTGAGAAGAACTGATGTTGAAAAAAAATACACTCATGTTTGAAAGGCTCTTCACTTAAAGTTGATAAACTTACACTGTGCTGTAGACATAGAGCTTTACCTGATGAACGGAGGCGCCTCCCAGAGGTTGGCAGGAGGAGCCACTGTCACCCCAGAAATCTCCATCTATCTGATAGATCAAGCTCATCCATGGAAACACTGATGTTCAAGTTCCAGTGAATGCAACTATGGTGTTGCATTCACTGCATTAGATGACAGTAACAGCATGTAGCAGTAGCAGCCATCACTGAGTCCTGTTCATAAACATCACATAGAACACAAAACACATCGTTTGTGACTTAAGTTGACACACAGACTTCAATGTGTTAACTGGAGATGAAGTTTAGTTTGTTGATTCCAGCTGTTTGTAGAAGTCTTTCCTCAGAATTTATAAATACCTGCAGCACCTGACAGCAGCATTAGAAATCCAATCACTGAAGTAACCAAAAGCAGAGCAGCCAAGAAAATGCTTTAAAAAAAATTGCACCATAATTGGCTGAAGCTAGATAAATTGTCATCATACATGGACATAATTTTTCAAAATTGAAATTATAAATAAACTGCATGTTTTATCTATAGATGATTTTTACCTCTCAAAAACTCAACAGCACATCTTCTCCTGGGCTATTTTGAATAGTGGTGGCCAAAATAATCAAAATGTATTAGTCTGTGCACATCAAACAATTATTCTCATAACCCTACAACATAAAACAAAAAACAGTTATGTGTTTTGGTTGTAGGATGCCACCTTTAGATTTTCAGAGGCCCCTATTTGAAAAATGTCTGAAGGTGCCTCTGTTGATGAATCCAAAACTTGCACCAAATCACCAGAACCTTTATTTTTTTTTATAATTATCATTACAGTTGTAGGTGTTGCTGTTATTGCTGCACTACTTGTGCGTATTCTAACTCTGTTATTTTACCTACAGGAGTTTGTGTAATCTACCCAGGAAGTCTCCACGTCATCCAGTAGCTGCTGCGTCAAGCTGAATAATAAACAGAGAGGACATCCGAAACCAATTTCAAAATAAAGGTGTGGAATTATAAACCTTAAAACTGCAACACTGAAATCCTGAACTGAAGGTGAAGAAACAATAAGCTATCAAGCCATTTTCATTAAAGTACCTCAAACTGAATATATTTTTAAGTCAACCAAAGCAGAAATTGGAATTTAAATGATACTCTATTAAGCTGATGCAGCTATCAACATTATTCTATCAACTTAACAAATGAAGGCAATGTTTACAACTTAAATAGTTTATCTAAATCTGCAAATTATGTATATATTTATATATTTTTTTAATCTTGCAACTGTTCATTGAACTGGCAGAAACAGGTTCCTTGAAGTACCTTTTACAGAGCAACTAGAGATCCAAGCTGTTTTTGTAGCAAATTTTAGACATGTTGACATCTGCTTTTAACCATGGTATCTATGGCGATGGACTCAAGTGGCCATTCTGCAATTTTTGGCACATCTTAATTCATTTTTCAGCCTTGAGTGTTGATGTTTGGTTTACATCCTGTTTTATGGCAATTCAGCAAAGCATCAAATTATTTAAGAACATATCGTGTGTAAATTATGACACAGGTAGACAAACTGCAAAAAAAAAAAAAAAAGCAAAAACTTTAGAGTGTGCTGAAGTGGTGCTGTGATGAAATTAAAAGTAACCAGCTGGCACACACCAGGGACTGTGTGTAGCTGAAGTTTTACAGAGCGGCAGTGGATTAGTCAAACACTTTATTCTGAAGAATTTGACCGGAAATAGTTTTTTCTAACCGGTGGAGCCACACAACAACAGCAAACACAGATCATGCAGAGAGATGTGAGGACGAGAGTATTTGTTATCAGTAAAGATAGACTTCTGTGAGAGTTGTTTACTGCTGCAGGCTCCGGTTTATTTCCACTTTTCTGTGTTTAAATGAAGCAGGAGGACAGACTTCTGATCCAGCATCACTTGTGCTTCTTTACTTCACACACAGACTGCCAGACTGTAAGTTGATTTCAGTTCAATCATGGTTCACAGCAGAGAGGCTGAATCCGAGCCTGGACTCTACGGTTTGACCAGAACAGCGTCTTCACTGCTGACTCACTTCATCTGCTTCAGCTTCACTCTGTTCGTCGCTTTTCTGTCTAAACCCGGAACAAGTGAGTGATCCTGATCTTCACACGTTTCAATGTCAGTGTCTCTCTCTGCCTTTCAACTCCAAATGTGACTTCCTTTACTTCTTTCTTTTCAGGTTGGTTTTCATGGCATCCCTTCTTGATGACTCTAGCTGTAAGCTGAACCTCATTTTAAATCACAGGCTTCAATGTTTGAACATTTTCAGTCAGCTTTCCAGACATGGAATAAACCTGGTCATACGCTAAACTAAGACTAATAGAAAAATAACAAGAGAAAAGTCTATAATTAGGCTTAATCCATGTCTGGGGAAACTGAACCTGAGTCAGTTAAGCATGTTGGAGAACCTTGTGAGGTACCCTCATATCAAACAATTTTCTTATTTATATAGATACAGGAGTCATTTTTATCATGTAGGAAATCAAATAATCAAGAAAATAATGGACAGTGGATAAAAAAAAGAAAGTGATTGGTTTTCTTTTCCCCCCTTAGTTCTCGTTCTTCATGACAGAAGCCATACTCCTCTTCTCCCCTCATGCCTCCCCCATCAGAAAGCTGCCGCACAAGACCAAAGGTTGTGTTCACTGGGTCCTGCAGTGTCTCTGTGTGTCCTGTGCAGTCCTGGGCCTGGCTGCCATCTCCTACAACAAACACCTGAACGGTAAACCCCACTTCACCTCGTGGCACGGCCTCCTCGGCCTGTTCACCGTCTGTGTGGCGGCGGCGCAGTCTTTGGCAGCTTTGCCTCTCATTTACCATTCTCTAGCCAAAGGCTGGTCCCTCGCCAAACTCAAACGCTACCACGCAGCATCTGGACTCATCACCTACCTGCTCGGCAGCTGCAGCCTGCTGCTCGGCCTCTTCTCCGCCTGGTTCACTGCATCTGTCAGGGAATACACCTGGTACCTGTCAGCACTCTGCCCCGCTCTCAGCGCCCTCATCATAATGAACCAGGTCTCCAGCGCTTACATTGCCAAAAAACGGCAACAGTCCTGACAGAGGACATGAGACGGACACAAAAACTGGTACTTGTGCAAGATTTCCTGAAGAGATTTCACTTTTTGAGAGTGATTTTTATTTAAGTCTGATTTTTGCAGCTGCGTGCCTCTCTGAAGCACTGGGTAATGAAATTCTTCCTATCTTGTCTCACACTAGTGGTTCTCAGACTCTTTTTCCAGCAGGCCTTCCTTCACAAGTTTAGAAACAGTTCATGACCAACACATACTGCAGCTTCTATTCATCAATCACAGCCACAGGAGAAGCAACTCGTAAGGATCAGAGTTGAATTTTAGTGACATAAAGGTCAGCATGATGTCATCAACAAAGTCTTGTTTGTTTGTTGTTACATAAATTATCCATCCATTTCCTCCTACAGTGGCCCTATGACCCCCAAGGGGCCTCCCGACCCTACTTTGAGAACCACTGTTGCATACAGGACTGTAGCTGATAATTTTTTTATTAATTATTTTTTTTTTAATTCTGGGAATTTGAGGGTGGGATTAATAACTTTCAGACAATTATACAAATACTCTACATGGCTCTTGTAAGTGGTATTTGATTATTTTAGCCATGTTAGCTTTTCTTTTTCACTTAAAATCAGCAAATTAATGACTTTCCCATCATCCCGATTTCTGCATCATGCTTAACTGAAATGATGAACGTGGAAAACACAACAATGCAGCCTCATCATGAGCATGTTTGCCTGCTAGGATGGTATTTACCAATTTTTTACACACCGCTGGCCATAAGACTCAAACTTTTAGACTATGCTGTTCAAAACAAGTCTGGTTTTAAGCAAACAACAGATCACTTAATTAAATAAAATGGAATCAATGGTTTCAATATTCTTCAGTGGGATCACAATCTAAGCACTGTTAAGACAGGCTTGAAAGGTATGATGAGGTATAAAGTAATTCCAAAAGTATTTTCATCTGTTTGGTATTTTGGATTTATGACCCCAGCATTTAGGAAATCCTGACTGCAGTCCTGAATATATATTTAACTTATGTTGAGTTCTTTTCCTATCTCAGGTCACTGATTTTCTTGCCTTTTTGGCTTTTGATGCTGCTTTTAATGACTGATTTCACCACAGTTGAATAAATCACATGTCACACTTAAGATGTTTTTTGAAATAAAATCATTTGCAAAAGATTCACACTGCCATAGAAGAGTGTTTTATTGTTAAAATAACATAGATAACACAGTCATATTTTGCTTCGATTTAGGCTGCATGTATGAAATTCTTACTGGATCAGCCGTTAATGGGTCAAAGTGAACAAAAAGTTTAAAAAAAACATAATTACAAAAGCAATATATCTTCCATCATAAATAAATAAATTTCAGACACGTAGACTGAAATAAGGGACACAACTGGCAGGTGAGTGAACACCAATAAGAAGTTATAAAAAACTTTAAAAATGAAGTATTCCCGAGAAACATAAAAGATGTCCGGCATTTCCAACTGATTGAGGAGACTGAGAATAAAGACATGGGGTCAGCATTATGTACTTTGTACAGTTCACAAGCAGACAGGATCCTTTTACAAAGTGCCAGCTCCACCTTCAAATCTGAAACAAACCAAAATTCCCAAAACATGCTGAAGAAAAAGGGAGAAGTCCTCGGTAGAAATGAAGCATCCAAAGTGACAGGGAAGGAGCCAACAGCAACTAAAAAACTGAACAGTACTCAAACTATGGGGGCAAAAGACCCCCACAAGAAAACATTGACAAAAAAGGCAAGCCAATAGAGAATGATCTGTTGTCTCAGGTTATCCAGTGTTTTCTAAAGGCTAATCATCACAGCGTCTAGCTTAGTTTACCAACGGAGGAAAGTGACTTTCCTAAATCTAAATACCTCGAGGTGTCATGACAACACAGAAACACAGGGCTACAGAGAACAGCAAAGACCTAAACTCCCTAATGCACCGCATAACCTACACGGACTGACACTACTGACAGAAGCTACTTACACTGCACTGCATTTAGGTGAAAAGCTACCACAGAATGGCACCGTCAGCTTTGTAAGGCCACCACATCACCTGACCTGGTTCTGCCACAGTCACAAGCGGTTGTACTCAAATGTTGGATATGATGTTTGATGGTTGGTGGCTACATTGACTTAAGGTTTTATCCTCTCAGGTTGCATGAATGCAATGGAGTCTATAGTTTAGGTAATATTTGTTCTCAGCTAGCTTCTGAAAATGTCTTCAGAATATTACCATAGTCGAGACTACATGTTGGGTGTAGATTGACTCAGGGATCATATCAATAAATGGGGGAGACAGCTGTAACAAAAGAGAAATGACAAGCTTTTTGCGCAAGCTAGCAACATTGAACCTTGGTTTTAGCTCCTTTTGGCTTTCACACTTGGTGCTTTTAGTCACAATGCTGAATCTGAACTAAACTTGTGTTTTCGGTTTGACACCGACTGTCAAAATGTCAGTAGTTCTTCCAACAGATTTGTAAAATGGATGTACTAAGATAAATGCTAAAGACTCAAGACCGCTTTGTGTTATTTAAGGCTAAAAATGAAAGAACACAGTCCGAATCCACGTCCCAGCCCCTGTGTTATCAAAGGCTAACATGAAAGTACATTCATTTTAGTTTTAAATGAAAGAAGTAAATTATGAAGTTGAACAAAAATTGGTTTCTCCTGCATCTTTGCCAGGGTGTGTTTATGATCATGATAGTCTGTAATAATAAACCATCTCCCTACAACCAAAGTCTACACACTGCACAGTATTGACTTGCAATATAAACAATTATAATGACTGTTATTTACAAAGTATCAACATGTTCAGTTATAGGATCACGCTAATATCCTTTCAACAGGGGATGCTACAATGTCTATCAAACTGCTAAAGACTAAAATATGCTCTGAAAGCCTAAAACTTCTGTTGTTAAAGAAGAGCCGTGAAGGATTTTCTCTAAATATATTTTCAAATTTGACAAATATGAAGACCCTATTAGCTGCTATCGGTTTCTATCTGTTGAAGCTTGTAGCTCCCGGTTTTGTTGCACTGTAAAAGGACTGCTCTAGAAAATGGGAGTAAATGAGTTTTCAGCAGGTGAGTGCGGCTGGCTGCACTCAGCCTTTTCACAGCAATATATCAGAGAAAATCCAACATGAAGCAGTTTAAATCACATCTTTCCATCTGAAGTCAGAGGGAAAAACATAACAGCGTTATGAGGACTTGCTTAAAAATGTAGCAGATGAGGCTGTTCCCAGCCCCTGAAAGATTCAGCTGGTCCCCGTATGACAAAGGTCTGTTCCCACTGCTCTGTTGCTCCAGCTGAACAAGTCTGGGATATTCAGCATTAGGATTTTGTTACTCTTGACTTTGTTTAGTCATTAAGATATGAGTTGATTCTCTCATTTGCAGATGAGAGTCCATGTGTTTGTGTCTGTCCATGAAGTTTAATCAGCACATTATGAATGGGAATTCTGATTTATTTCAGGGATGACTGAATGAACAGTAGAAAGCATTTCACTGCTAATAAGCTGAAATGTGAAAAATGATTACAACATCTGTAATCTCATCATGAAGTTTGCCAATTTCACTGTTTTGTAGGTGTAGGTTTTGAAGGATCAACTAATTTTATTTCCTGAGACAAATACATATTAATTTTCGTGTACTTAAATGTCTAGTCATCTAATCATTGCAAAGTTTCACTTTTTTCTCTTGCACTGATTTGCATTCAGAGAGAACATTTGGAATGTAACAAAGCATGCACAAATGCAGCAATTTTAGAGTTTAGGGTGGATATTCTAACAGAATTTAGGTTTTTTAGATGTGTATACATTGAATTATTCCCATTCCCAATGTGCTTTAGATGGTGGATTGACTGTAAAAGTGCCTCTGGGACTTTTTGAGACTCTACTGTCCTGTTACTTCTATAACGTCGTCATCAGAACTGTCACCACCGTTCTCTGTACTCGGATGTCTGTCAGGTTGGGTCAGAGCTGCTCCTAACAGGCTGGAAGTTGGATTGTTGAAATGGGACAGGAAGCTGGATGTAGTAGAGCTGGAGTTAGGGGCGGGGAATCCCCCCGACCCCGAGAGGAGAGGGGTGGGGAACATCCTCGGCTCAGAGAGCAACGACTGGCTGTAGTTGAGAGGGAAACTTGATGAAAGCAAGCCGGCCATGTTGGGGTTCATCAAGTACGGAGGCAGAGAACCTGACGTTAAGGAGGAAGTGGTTGCTGCCGAGGGCGTAGATGCCATAGGAATGGTGGTGGAAGCAGAGGAGAAAACAGTGGACAGAGAGGATGAGGAGGGGGTGGGAAGGTGCCCGTTTCCTGTGGCAGGTTGTCTCAGTAGGTCTGCTCCTGCAGAGGGGAACATGTTCTGCAGGTCAGCCAGTGTTTGTCCTGGTGTGTGAAGGAATGATGATCCACCACTACCAGGCATCAGCAGTGGGTGACTCATGTGACCGAGGTTCCCCAGAAGGGAGGAAGAGTTCAGACCCACAGGAGGGAAACTGAGCCCACTGGAGCCCATGGACAGCCCAGGAAAATGACTGGCAGCAGAAGGACGTTTGCCTCCTGTTTGAGTGTTGCCCTGGCTTTCAGTACTCTTGCGTTTACTCCCTCGCATCTCTAACGCTGAGTTCAGGAGATCTTCGCCGAGCTGCCTGCTGAGATCACCAGCCTGATAGTTCTGTGAACTGCCTCTGTCTCCCACTTGCCCAGATGAAACGTCTGACGGTGACGGCAACTCGTTCCCCATGCCAGCAGTGCCATCACCTCTGGAAGAAGTGTAGCGGCTGAGCTCTCTGAGAATCTCAGAGCTTAAGGGAGAGGAGGGACGCTGCTCACCGTTAGGGGAGCGCTGCTGTTGATCCAAGGGGGACGAACAACCGTTACTGACTGGATGGATCAGGGAACTCTGGGTGTCTGTTAAAAAGAGAGAAATATACATGGTTTTCACCTCAGGATACAAAGAAATGGCATAATGCATTGCACAAATGATAAACAGTAGTCGCTTAAAGTACTTTGAACTTAAAAATACTGTACGAGAAAGAGATTTTAAAATATGGCCAAAATCTTTGCTGAGGAGCCTAAAATATCCAGCTTTTAAGTTAATAGGGTCAAGCCCCTAAGTCTCTATATCCTACAATTCCCAACTTGACAGCATCTTTCGTTAGGCCCCGTCCCAATATGGCACGCACATAAAGCAGGTTTTCTGTTATAAGTTTAAAGTCTGAAGCAGAAACTGGGCTAACACTGATAACATCATCTTTGCTTTTAGTTTTACTGACTTTAGAAAAGTCCTCTGGTGTCACAGAAGACATTATAGTGACCGTAACACCTTTTTTTTTACAGGTTTTACAGTATAAAGGCTCATGATGTGTAGGAGTGTAGGAACCTTTAACAGCACAAAAACTGTACCTTCACAGTTCTGTGAACTCTGTGAATGGTTGAAATAAAAAAACATGTAGTAGCAAGCAAGAATAAGGACAACAAATTCTACCTCTTGGAGCAGCAGAACCTCCTACTACTGGTCTACTGATTTTTCCAGATCGAATAGCGAAAATTCTTCCATCATTCGTCCTGATGTAGGTACCTATGTTTGAGAAAACACATTAAGTGATTGAAGTGGTCATCGACATGTTTTGTATGAGGAGAGTCCTTAACGTGCTGCAGGTACCTTTGGATCCTCTGATAACATGGATGCTCTCTCCTGCACTGATTCGAGCTTGAACATCTGTCGTGCTGTTGGCTCCTGGGATTACAATATCTGTAGATCCACACAAATGGTAGCAGACGTTAATATCTGATCAATACATTTCACAAGATATAATTCACAACAAACTGTGACATTTTAGTCATTCATGCATTTAAAAATACCTGTTGTGGTGACTATCCTCTGCACATAAACTCCAGCTTTCTGCAGGAAGTTGACAGGGAGGCTGCCTGCAGAGCTGGAACCAGCCATGCCCATGCCAACCTGGCGAGGCATCATGGGGATTGGGGTCGACTGGATGGGTCTGACGCTTGCCACGGGCTTCTCATCCGGCCGTGTCATCGGGCGCCTAGAAATATGAGGTGAGTTTATGAGACGATCACACACATAGTCCAGCAGCAGAGAATACTGTGCTGGAAATCCGTTAGAAAATAAGAGAAACATTGTTGGAGCTACAAATTCAAGCAAACAAATTAATTTGATGTTGGTTTGGTTTTATTTTCTAAAAAATGTTTTTGCCAGTAAGCAAGGCTACTACTTATTTCCAGATTTTTAAGGGGATTGTTAACTTTGAAATTAAATGCTGAATGAGTTTTCCCTTCATGTATGTGATGCATGATGAATATATGTGTACATTTTAATGGATTCCAGCACATAATATCAGAACTACACAAACAATTAACTGAAAGGAATGTGAGGTAAAGAACAGTCCGAAACCCACCAACCACGCTGGTTAAATGCTGGTATGTTTGCGAGTGCGTGATCACTGGTTGGGTAATAGGGGGCATATGATGGGCGAGAATAGGGAACAGAGGCTCGCTTCTCATCCTCATAGCTCTTCTTTGCAGCTCTCTTCTCTGCTTTGGTCAGTTTTGACTCCTTCCGGTCCACCAGCAGAGACTCATGTTGGAAAGGTTGCTATTGAGAAATGGAAAAAAAGAAAGTGAATTACAGATCAGTCATGAAAGAGGAAGGTTGATCAAGTTCACCACTAATATGGGATACACGATATTGATAAATATGTGAATAAAAGTCAAATTTTCCATCACTAGTTACTTATTCACTACCAACCAATTGAAGACCTTTTAAGATGGGGAAAATGAAATAAAAATACTGTAAAATTTCCACTCTATGTGCTCATACCAGTATATATTCCTTTATTAGTGTCTGCTGTGATATTCCCAGTAAAAATCTTGCAAGACCCGGTTGAAAATAAAAGATAAAAATGACAATTTTTTTTTACTGAAGGTTGACTTTTTCTAGTTCTTTTTTATGTTGTCAGTGTGGAGACATTTCAGATGTTGGTGTGTTTTTCTATTCTGCAATCCAAGACTACTACTGTCTGACCTGTACATAAAGTAAGGATATATTAAGAACACATCCGGGCATTAACATGGTCACGGTGGTTCTATCCATCAAGCAATAAACCTCCCATTGATACTGAAGTATCATAGTGTTTTGTTTCCACACGAGCATCAAACAACTCTAAAAGGGTTCAAAGGAGCACTTATTCTTCAACTTTTTACCCGTGAGGTAGATCTAAAAGTCTAATATATTGGAGGCTACATTTTCATGGTATGGCAGCACATCCTTCCACAACTAACTACATGCCCCCTTGAGGTTTTAATAGCATGAGTCTACTAGATGTCCTGAAATAGGAGATTTGAGGTACTTCAGCAACACCTTTCATGCAGCTGTACCTTGGAGATAAAGTTTGGGTAAAGCTGACAAGCTTGTAATATCACTTCCTCAAATTCCCCCCAAGACTCTAGAGGGGTTTTCTCTGCTTTGGGCTCCTCCTCGACAAAGTGCAGCAGCGACTCCACTTCCTTACGAGTGAAGTTAAGCACTGGGTTCAGATCATCAACCACACGGTCTACAAACACACAGACACAAGATTTTTTATACACTGGATACCTTCAAATAGACAGTAGTAACTAGCTGAATAATATCGAATAAACAATGCATCCAGGAGCAGTGTGTAAGTGAAAGTTTCAAAAGGATTAATTTGGTAAATACTAATGGCTTTTGTTCCTGTCTTTGAAATCTCTTACCCGACATGCCCTGCTTGGAGACCTGTCTGTCATAGATCTTCTTCTCCAACGTAAAGTCACAGACGAGGCGGTAAATGTAACAGGGTTTCCTCTGACCATACCGGTACACCCTACACACCGCTTGGGCATCATGACAGGGGTTCCAGGATGCATCAAACACAACAACGCGATTGGCCCCGATCAGATTTACCCCCAAACAGCCCGCTCTGAGAAAGAAACAGAAAATCAACGGTAAACTCTCTGCTAGAGTGTGAGAAAAGAAGTTAAAAAACTGACAGAAAGAAGAGATGTGCACCTGGTAGAAAGTAGGAAGACCCATGTTGAGCTGTTCTCTGGGTCATTAAACTGATTGATAAGTCGTTCCCTCTCTGAGGCTGATGTACTCCCATCCAGTCCTGCAGACAGACACACATCATCACTTTACACTGAAGCACGTGAACACACTCTAATCTGCAGCAAAGAAGAGATTTTTAATTCATGGGAATTTTTTTTATTCGTTCTTTAAGGATATTCTGTCATCGCTGCAAAACAGTACAACACTAAAGGAATCTATCATTATCCCAGTGAATATACGTAAAATCTGGATTAAAAACTGCTAAGAAACACAGCTGTTTTCAGAGCAAAGGGTAAATTTGCTGATACAAATGATCAGATAGAAGCAACTGTGGTCAGGGACACTAAATCAACTGAACAATCCCAACTTTGAGGTTTCAGCGGTGAAAACTACACTTCCTGCACAATTGCTGGTTTGAAAGGAGAGAGCAGATTGGAGGACTCACTGTAGTAATTGAGGTTGCGAACCCAGTTTTGGTTCTGGCTGTCAGTGGAGGCAATGCCTTGCGGCATGGGTCTCTTTGATAAGAAATCCTCAATAACCGTCAGGGTGGACAAGCTTTGGCTGGTGGAAACACAGCAGAAACAGATTACAATGGGTGAGAATAGGAAGTGTGCTTTGGGATTAAATAAATGTTACTATGAAAGAAAAATAGCCTTCAAGTGATTACAGTGTTCTGCAAACTGGTATTTCAAAGTTTAGCATTACCACCAGTCCCTTTTTTAGTAGCCATGGTCCAAATGCATGTACATATATGTCTACAAACTGCCATTAATTTTGTATTACTGAGGGTGAGAATTGTGGATAATCGTGAAAGCATCTTGAAAGGATGCAGAAAACTTCTTAAGATGCAGCACAATTAAAATATGCTTGTAAAATGCACTGAAAGCTAAAAAAATAAAAAGTCTAATTAATTGGCTAAACTGCAGTGAGTCTCTTCTCTAAACTGCTTAAGGGATTTGTGTTTAATGTCACATACGAGGGACAGAGGACTTACCTAAAGACCAAAATCTTATCTCTTCTCATCACACTCTCATCAATCAAATGGAAAAGCAGAACCATCTTGGCAGAGTTCTCGAGAACTCCTGTCTGGTAGTTTGACATTACATCCTTTGCCTAAAACACATAAAATGGAAGAAAAGGCTGGTAATCAACTAGGTGATGTAACTCCAACAAAGACAACATGTTGGCAGAGTTGAACCTTTTAGCACCTTAATAATCTGACAAAGACGTCAAAACAAATGGATTCTTTTGTACTATTCAAAAAACGAAGCGGCAGAGAAAAAGACTTTAAATTGACTGTGTTCAAATCGTACCCATTCATATGTGATGACTTGATTGGCTCTATCCTGAGAGGAGTTAAGTGGTGGCAGGGGGGTGCTATTGACTTTGCTGTTGCTTGAGTCTGCTACTTTGGCTTTGAGGCCAGCACTGGGTGCAGGGCAGCGAGGGTTACCAGCCGAAGTAATGTCATCCAAGTCTAGGTCCTGTTCGTTGGCCTGATTCTCCTTCTGCAGGGCTTCATAGAGGACGTCGGGGTGGTTCCAGATCTGGAGGGATCAACAAGCAACAGGGCTAAGTAACTTGGAAATGAAAAAGCAGGATTTCAGCTGAGATGTCTGTCTCTGTCATTATCAGATAAAATGGAAAAGCAGACAAGTCAGGTCAGTCAGTGTAAATAAGCAGACCCAGCACTAGAGGTTTCGGTAGAAGTCTCACCTTGCAGCACACACAGAAGGCTTTGAGTGGGTTGAGACCGAGCCAGCCGCTGTTCCCTGCTTCTCTAAAGCGTTTCATAAACTCGGTATACAGTGCCCTCTGAACTGGAGAGAGCCGTACCAAGATCACATGCTCCTCCTTGGATGGAAGCTGATCTCGCAGCACATCATGACCTCGTCTGTAAACCAGTAAATCATTTAAGAGAGCATGGTGAGGCTCCACGACAGTGTGCTTTTTAAATCAGTCATGATGTCCTATTTCTCAAAGCTTACCTCTGGACAAAACCCTCCAGCAGGCTGTGCAGCACATGACTGCGGTAGCGCATCAAGCGAACATCCTGTGGTGTGCTGTCCACACACTGACCGTTCAGAATGGGACGCTCAAACATGTTGCTGAACTCCTGCCGTGTGCCTAGAAAGTCGGGCCTAACAAAGTCCACCATGCACCAGTATTCAATAAGGTTGTTCTGCAGCGGATAACCGGTCAGAACCACCCTGCGCCGGGAGCGGATGTTCTTTAGGGCCTGGGATGTGCTGGCGTGGTAGTTCTTAATGCGGTGACCCTCGTCACAGATGACCACATCTGGGCCAGGCCGTGCTATGGCCTTTTCAATACCTGAAGGAAAAAAATAAAATAATAATTTAAAAAAAACATATTCCCCACATACATGCTTCCATGCATATGACTTCTTTATGTTAGTTTTCACAGGGCAGCTAAGGTTAGAAGTCACCTTTCATGAGTTCCTGCTGTCTATCTTCTTCATCCAGGTCAATGATGATTGGCCCAGCAGGCTTCTTTGATTTCCTCTTCTTTCCCATCACGAAACTCTTCTTCATGGACAGCAGGCGGTACATCTCATAGCCCATCAGCAACACGCCTCCATCTCTGGACCAGTCCTCCACAACCTTGGCTCTGGCCAGCGTTGTTCTGCAGGTCACGTAGCCAGCATGAAAAACAGCTCAAATATTTCACCATGAATGCTTAACTCTGCACACAAAACAAAGTGTTACATACTTGTGCTCGTCGTTGAGAATGTGAACTCTGAATATGCGGCCAGCGACGACTGTGGGGTCGGTGTCAGGGGAAAGGGCCTCTTGAGGTGGGAGCCAGAGGTTAAACTCTGTTAGCCAGTTCTGTAGTGTGTTCACCTTGTGTGAAGGACACAAAAGTTTGGGAGGTTAATTAAATGAAAATAAAAATCAACCTCAGGGAACATGAATGCACGTTCCCCCTGACCACATGACTGTTTACACAGTACACTCTTTGATTACTCACAGGGACAATGGCCAGCACAGTGTGCGCCTCAGTATTCCTCAGCAGGATGTCAATGAAGGAAATAACCTGTAGTGTCTTGCCCAACCCCATGCTGTGAGCAAGAATGCAGCCAAACCCACTGCTGGTCTTATATCGCTCCAGAGACTCGATGAGGTTATCATAGAGAAACCGGATTCCCCCGATCTTAGAGACAAAGAAACAAATGTTTGTGATAAAACAAGCTGGTGTGTGAGTTTCTGCTACTCAGTGTTCATAAGTTTGAGATCTGAATGAGCCATACCTGGTGAGGTTTCACAGCTCTGGCTAGCTGCGGGGCGAGGAAAATGTCTTTCTCCTCAGCAGGGTGATTGATATTAACCAGCACTCGCCCCTGAGCATCGGGCAGGTTCAGAGCGTCGTTGATGTGAGCTCCGCTGCTCTCCTCTGAGCCGGGCGCACCATCAGCATCCTCATCAGCTGACTCGCTGCTTATCTGCAGGGCGTCTTCGTCTCCAGAACTGAGCTCAATTACATCTGCATCATCATTGGTGAAGTGAAAACTGTGTTTGCTTAATTCTCATATTGTTTGGAATCACTTGGAAATAGGGCTATTCCATCTAACTGAAATTATCAGGGGCCTTCTGCTAAATCATGTGTGATAAACTATGAATATTTAAAATAGTTTCTTTGAAATCTTATATTTACTTTTTGAGATAATAAATGTTTTAAATTTGTCTGTCTACGCACTTACCCACATTACAATTTGAAGCTATACTTGAAAGACAGTATCTCAGGAAAGATAAAAACCTGATAACTACTAGGCCTTCATATTTAAAAAAAAAATATTATTACATATTGTGACAACTACATATAGTGTAGAAAATATCAGTAGCTGATTTCTGTATTATCCACTGTATTTTTAAGGAGTGCTAAAAATGGAACTTTCATGATACTTTCAATTATTTTTTAGTAATTCAACTCAACTACATTAACGATGATTTGCTGCACTTGTCCAATATTGCAGATTCTAAATCAATGATATGATGAGAAATGATACTAAAAATTTAAGTTTTTTTATCTTTAATAATTTCTGAGACATTGTCATTGAAACATAACCTCAAATTTCATTGTGCGGAAAAACATGCTAAAAGTAAGTCGATGGGCAAGTTTATAAAATATTTATTTTGGAAGGTATTTGATAAACAAAGCTAAAATTTCACAAATGTCTTCATAATTTTTTTAAGCTAGAAAAAAATCTGGCAATTCAGAGATGGCCAAGCTGAAACTGATGTATGAAAATGATGATCTGAGATGGAATGATCCAATAAGAGTATTACCAGTTGCCCAGTACAGCGGTCCAGCTTACCATCTCTAATGCCAAGTGCAGGCAACTTCGGCTCCACTTTTTCATCTTCCTCACCACTGCTGTCCAGACAGATCACATCCTGCTTGCGCAGCAGACCAGGGACCAAGTGAGATACTTCTCCTAAAATTGAAGCAGGGTCCACTGTTGGAAAGATGGGAAGGGAAATTTAGAATTGAAGTCAAAATACCACAAAGGCTGTCAAACAGGAATATTGCTGAGTGTAGAACACAGTCACCTAGCTGAGAGTCTGGAACTGTCGGAGCTTGTGTAGGAAAGTCCTTCCTCTGCTGCTCCAGACGTTTCCGCCTCTCCATTTCCTCCTGCTGAGCAGCCTTGGTCCCAGCCTCCAGCTGATCATCTTTCAACAACTTTCTGCAAACACAAAGAAAAAAATATGGTTACACACAAACTTAAACATGTATTACATAATAAACCTAGAAATTGTGGAAAACAGATAAATGTACCTGATATTCTTCCTCATGTGTGCAGGCTTAGATGGCTTAGAAGGTTTAGAGCCTTTTGAAGACTTGGAGGATTTGGTTAATTTAGAGGCTTTTTGTTTCTTTGCTTTGCTGGAAGGTGGCTTGCTCTGGCTTGAGTTCTCTGGGCTGGTTGGAGGTTGAGAACGAGAGGCAGGTCTGGAGGGGGTCCTGGAGGACGGGCGGGACGCAGGCTGAGACGGAGGCTCAGAGGAAGGCTCTCCAGAGGTAGCTGAGGTGGAGTCCCTGCCATCCTGAGCCATGTCGGTTCGACTCTGGGCACTCTCAGGTCGGTCTTTAGAGACAGTAGACACTATTTTAACTTATGTCTTCAAAAACAAGTTAACATGCGCCACAGATCTGAGTAAAAAGCTGCTGAGCTTTGGACATCGGAATGGATTTAAATATTAAGAAGCAGGAGTAAAAAGTCAATTTGTCACTCACCGACACTATCATCTTCATCATCTCCGTCATTTTCATCCTCATCTTCGTCCATGTCTTCATTGTCCTCTTCTTCTTCTTCATTTTCCAAGTATTCCTCTTCACTGTTAAGGCTGGCCTCCAGGTCACTCTCTGAAATTGCCTCTTCAGACATGGCGTCTTAGGGGGCTCTCAAAGTATTACCTACACACCTTCATCAGGAGCCCTAAAGTAAAAAAACACATCACACCTTCACATTACAGTACAAAGCTGACAGAAACTGAAACTAGGAAATTGTTGGTGTCTTACTTGATAACTGTTAATTGATTATGAAAAAGCCAGTGGTAAATTTACTACACAAATGAACACATGCACACACACATTAATCACGGGAGAAATGAAACTTAACTTTAAGAGTTTGATCACCAGATTTTGAATGAACTCTTGTAAATTGAAAGTAATGACAGATTTGTGATGTAAATAAATCTCTTGTAATTTTGGAGCTAAATCACTGAAGATGTACCATGTGGGACTGTTGACAGTTTGCAACCCAGGGCAAGATCTTTGAGTCCAATGTGGCCAGTGCGCAAACAATTGCATTTTCAATGAGCTGAAACTACTAAATGTGTTTTTTAATATACAAAAGACAGTAAAATTGCATTAGAAAAGTCACTGTCACCACTGATTTGTGTTTTCTTGTGTCATCTTGTCCCTAACACCATCCTGCCATTTCTGCAATAGCAAAAATATGGTTAATTTAATTTATATTTCATTTAATGATTAAAAGCTCCAGAGCTGGCTAGCAGCTATTTTACATCTGTTGTCCCTGAGCAAGTAGACAAAAAAAAAAAACAACAACCAAAGGACAAGTGCACTTCATAAAACAACTCATTAAGCAATTTAGTAAATAGGATCAGTAATTGCAATAAATAAAAACAGCACTTTTGTGCAGACTTCAGTCAAACTTTGTGCCTGGTTTCAAACACTGCAAAGCTTCCTGAGTCACGTTTGTGGGGATGGAAGTTAGAAGGGAATTTCACTTCCCCACAGCTTTAAATGTCAAAAGGCTGTCCTTCTAATCTACGGCATCCCGTTACCTCTATTAAATGCTCTAGTCCTGCCTGCATCATCCGAGAGCATGGGGTGTGAGATTATGCTGCCTCCGAGTGCTTGTTAATTTGAACAGAAAGTACAGAAAAGCAAGCCCTTTAAACTAAACACCTAGGTGAAGTCTAAGCTGCAAATCTGATGACTAATAGCTCAGAACATAAAAAGGTTGGTGAATATATCTCTGTTTAAAAGATTGTCCCTTTTGTGATCTACCCAAATTAGACTATTGTTATTAGGCTGATACAGTAATCATACAGGACGTTTTGGATATCAGACAAATGGGTCCATAATTGAAAAATACAAGTATCGATAAGAGCAAAATCTATTATTTAAAAATGAGAGTTAATGTTACACATGACGTGGGAGGGATTTTCCCCCAGTGGCTACAGAGCCGAGGATGGAGGCAGCTAGCAAGTAGCATAGAGCCTCCTCTGCTGTCATTCTGTTAAGGCGTTGTTATTGTTTCTTTGTAACAATAACAACACCGAGCAAATGCCGTTTGGTGGCTGATCACCGGGCCACCCCACTGCATGCACAGAAATGCTGCTATTTCTCGGGCTGATTGAGCTGACCATTATGCTACATAACAACAATAAACGCAATTTCAAACGCTGAAACACACGTAACCCCCGCGGTCTACCAGTGGGAGCAAAAGCAGAACACCTGGTTGCAAGTTGAGCTGAAAGAAAAGCAGCTCTGTTCACCAAACCGACAGTTCTGTCTCCTGTCGAGGCGAGATAACGATCTAATATTGTGTAGGTGCACCGTTCACGTAGCTAATGCTAGCCTAAATTACAGCCGAGGCTAACTAAGACGCGTCAGTTAAACTCGGACATCACGGTGTTACCGGAGCTTACCGTGAACAGGCGGACACCGAACTGCTCAAGAAGTCCGGCTGTTAGTGCATGTAACTCTCATGCAACCGATAAGTACTGTGACTGTGTAAATGAACCGATAAACGCTTCTAATTTCCAATTTTTTTTCCCAGTGTGACCATAAATAACGTCCCCGTAGAGGTTACTCCAACTTCGGTTCCAGCTTCTCAACTAGTATTCCCCTTGGTCATTCACAGTCCTAAAAATATATACAAAACGGGAATATTTCGATGTAATGTCACACATTACGTGTCTATTATTGCTTCTGAATATGAAAATCATGATAGTTCAGTTTGTTTGGCTCTCATTTAATTTGCCTAAATTATTATTATTATTTTATTTTTTCTAAGTTTGACACCTTTAGAAGGTAATGTAGTGCTGTTCTGGAGAAAAATGGTAATTTTATGGCCACTAGTTCGAAAAGTATTACACTGACCTAATTCTGTCCTTTTAATGTAGTTGTTTGTATGTCACTGTTACAAGCCTGAGTATTGTATTGTTAAATGCCATCACAATCAACAAAGTGTACTGGTTTAATTATACGCCATTCGATTAATAACGGGACTATTGATTAAATGAATGATTGATTTGATCCATTCATTCGGTGTTTTTCTTTTTTTTTCTTTTTTGCTATCAGGTCCGACTACAGGAAGTTGCAGGTCGGACTGTTTTTTGCGACCCCCCGTCGTTTCTTGATGACGGATTTTGTAGGCGGCCAGTTCTGTCTATTGTGTTTATCTTGAGCACTCCACAGTTGTTTCGTGAATGGATACGGCGTTATCTTTGAATATTCTCACCTTGCCTTCCGACATGGACTGGAAGACATCTTAAATATTAGTCCGCTGTGCACAAATGCAAAAATGAACAAAGGCTGGCTGGAGCTGGAGAGTGATCCAGGTGAGAAATATCGACAGACTCAACAGCTAACTACTGTTAGCGTCACCATTAAGCCAGATGGAGAATTTAGCTTTCTAAGCTGCTTGACTTAACAAACTCGGAAAGAGACTTGAATACAATACATGGTTAACTAAAATGTTAATATGCACGTTGTGGTGCAATTTTGCGAAGCAGGGTAAATACGGAGTTAGATGAATAACGACACCTGGAAAAGCAACATAGTGATGTATTATTTGTTTTTTGTTCTAG
The DNA here is from genome assembly GCF_022539595.1 of Amphiprion ocellaris. Taxonomy (NCBI): domain Eukaryota; kingdom Metazoa; phylum Chordata; class Actinopteri; family Pomacentridae; genus Amphiprion; species Amphiprion ocellaris. The sequence goes on along the minus strand of NC_072770.1, from coordinate 28,514,640 downwards.
CTTTTGTACGTTGTTGAATTTATTTATTTATTTATTTATTCATGTTACAATTGCAGGACTGTTCACTCTGCTGGTGGAAGATTTTGGTGAGTAGCTCACACGTAACACCTAAAACTATCACAGTGCTAGAGTCTTGTTAACGTGTTTCCTCGTGTGTATATTCTGTAGGTGTCAAAGGGGTCCAAGTGGAGGAAATCTATGACCTTCAAAGCAAGTGCCAGAGGTATGTAACCTGAGTTTAATCAGCTGCATCTGTTTAGTGAGCAATTCTGGCGTGTGATTTACAGTATGAGTAGACTGATATGGTCTTTCAGGGCCAATATTGATACTAATTATTACCAATTAAGGAAACTGATATCCAATTTGCAGTAAAAATGAAAATCTTGATGTCAGAATTTAGAATAACACACACTTTAAGACACAGCTCTGATAAAATGCTTTTCTTTATTTGTGTTTTTACGAATGTTTAATGTAAAAAGAGGTTTTCAGGATTTATCCTTGAATGTTCATAGGCTACTACCCATGACATGTAACCTGTCGGGCACTGCTGTGGGGGTTGTTTGGTGACTAAGAGCCAATTCATGCTTTCTACATCAGTGTGTGCAACTTTGAGAGTGGGCAGTGGATGCACACAAAGTATTGTTGAAGATGGTGAATCTACTTGCATAGTCTCTCCTCATGACAAACGCTTGCGTTAAATTCAGATTGTTTTCCTGCCAGGTGTGCAGTTGGTGCACTTGCTGTGCTGACTGTCTGCTCTGACAAATTTAGGACTTCACATAGCGTCTACAGAGGGGTACATGTGAACCCTCATGGATTTGTGTGGATGACAAGATTTTCATCACATGTACCATTGTAGACACGCAGACATGGGAAGCATGGATTAGCCTGAAAAATAGAAAAAGGCAGAAGCACATTATTAAATGAATATATTTGACTGGAGATGGTTAAAAGTCTTAACAATAATACCAATGATTGAAAAACAACTTAATATCAGATCTGATAATAAATCAGGCCATTGATTGGTCTATCACTAATTTAAAACCAACTTTGCCTTTCAGGTGCTGTTAGCATTAAAACTCATGCCTGAATATGAACAGTGATCTACACCATGTTCAACTTGTAGCAGCAACATGTGAGAAATGCTGATTTTTATTTTCTAGTCCTGTCTATGGCTTCATCTTCCTGTTCAAGTGGATCGAGGAACGTCGGTCCAGGAGGAAAGTTAACACTTTGGTGGATGAGACATCAGTCATTGATGAGGAAATTGTAAATGATATGTTTTTTGCTCATCAGGTAAGACTTTCTCTGATCACAAATGTTTCTAATCATTGTAGTTATTCCTGCAAAAGTGCGTGACTGTTAATTTATTTTTGAAGTGATAAACACCACTGCTGGTTTTTTCATGAGCTGCCAAGTTGCACATTTTAGTGCTGTGTGTAATATGATTAGGAGGCTCCTGAGCAAACTTTATTCATAATACACATACTTTTTCAATAAAAAAGACATTAAATAGCACATTAGATAAGTAATTTTTTTGTAATTTGTCAATAGTTCAGATGGAAAAAACTGTGACAAATACCAGCCTTGATTTTTCAGCTATTTGTAGATATTTGCTTTACTAGTTTGTATGAGCACAGATGAATTTTATCAAAGCTAATTATTGTGCTTATTAAGCTCTTACCAGCAGAGTTTGGTGTTTCACAGCTTATCCTTCATGTAATATAGGTAAAATAAGGTTAGCTAAAGCGTTTTCTATATATTTTGATGTATTATCTGTTGACAAATACTATTACTGCTACTGATGTAATGGGGTGCCTACACCTTGCTGCAGTTGCCCAGGTTTGATTTGACTCTGGACCATTTTCTGTGTGTTGTCGCCTCTATTTCTTTAGTTGTCCCTAAAATGCAAACAAAAGGGCCCAATAATAATTAAAAAAAAAAAAAAAACTCCCACTCTAAAGAGATGTCCCAGGTAAAAAGTAGACAAAAAAACTAAAAATTACAAGACCACAGAGCATTTTTTTTGATAATCAAAGGATGTGTAGTTATCCTAACATCAAATATGAAAAAAATGCAGAGCTGATTCAACCCCTAGTACCACAGAATACATCAAAGTAAATATGAATAAAGTTGGATTCCAGCTCTTAAGAAATACATATCTTTGTATTCATATCTTGCAAAACTGTCAAAGGAAAAATGAAATGCATCATCCAATTTGTCTTTATGCTGTCATTTTGATATCTAGCTGATACCAAATTCATGTGCCACCCACGCTTTGCTGAGTGTCCTTCTAAACTGCAGCGGAGTCGAGCTTGGCACCACCCTTAGTCGTATGAAGGCTTTTACAAAAGGCTTTAGTCCAGAGGTAAGTTGTTAAACCGCACTCACTCGTGATTGTTGGCTATTTTAAATCTAAGCTGATAGTCCCCTTTTTATTTACAGTTTGAATTTGATAATCAGCTGTGAGATTAGATTTCAAATCAGGATGTTTTTCCATTTGTATCAACTTCTTGGTTCAAATTGCTCATTTGTTCTTCCTCTCTCTCTCCCATCCTCTCTCATACTGTCACGCTTAACTTTCACTTTTTATGTATTTTTCTAGAGCAAAGGTTATGCAATAGGAAATGCCCCAGAGCTTGCTAGAGCTCATAACAGCCATGCCAGGTAGGCTGCAGTCAGTGATTCCTTTTCAAATTTTTAGGTGTGTACTAGTCTGTGTGAGAAAAAAAAATCTTCTGTGATTGCTCTGCCATGCTGTCGGAGATGTCAGGCTTTGTGCATTCATGGGTTTCTCAAGCTCTCTTTCCGTGTTTCTATGGAGACCGGAGCCCAGGCATTTGCCAGAGAAACAGAACGGCATCAGTGCAGTGCGGACCATGGAAGCCTTCCACTTTGTTAGCTATGTGCCCATCAAAGACCGTCTCTTTGAGCTTGATGGACTCAAGGCTTACCCCATTGACCATGGTGAGACTCATACTGACACAGAGAATTCAGAATGTCATTTGTTTTGTTACAGTTTTTAATCAGCGATTATTTATCTAGTGCATAGCCTGAAATCAGATTTATACTCACCAGTTGTCCACACCTATTATTAATGGGGACCAAGAATTTAGCTGTTGCAGCACTTAAACGATGCAGTGTTGTTGTTTTTTAAGGCAGTTATTTGAACTTCTTCAGTTTTATTGATGCATTTAGTGCAGTTCTGTTAATCACTGCTGTTGTGAATCACTCACCTTTAGGAAATTGCTACTTAAATGAAGTATGATATTGCACTATACTTTAGGGCCCTGGGGTGAGGAGGAGGAATGGACTGATAAGGCTCGGCGGGTTATTATGGAGCGGATTGGACTGGCCACTGCCGGGTGAGTGAGCCAGTTAGCTCAAGTAGTGGTTTAGCTTCTATACTCACCTGTAGGGCTTCATTCTCATGCTGCTCCTCTGCTCTTTTTCAGTGAACCGTACCATGACATCCGCTTCAACCTGATGGCAGTGGTGCCTGACCGCAGGATGAAGTACGAGTCCAAACTGGAAATTCTAAAGAGGAATCGACAGACCGTTCTTGAGGGTCTACAGAAGGTGAGGAGCTGAGGTGAACTGAACTGTTTCACCGCAGGTCAACTACAATCCCATGTGTCCGAACAATTGTAAGAGTATGTTAAACTTTATTGTTTTATAACCAAGTGGAATTTATAAACACGATCTCCTTTGTCATATGAACTGATGTTTGTCAGTATATTGTGGAATATCTGTGTATGTTCTTTGAAGAGGCTGTTAAAGTGTGTTGTCCTGTCTTCAGATGATCCGACTCACTCAGACTGAACTTGTCCATGACAAAAAGCAGCAGGACTCTTCTTCTCCTGATGATAGTTCCACTGCCATCAAGAAAGAAGCCGATGCGGAGCCAGTTACATCCCAAGGGGCTGATCAGGCTTCTTCAGGTAATTTAATTTGCTCTGCTCCCACTGTCTGTCTTTCACTTTTGTCCTTTAAATTGTGCAGGGGCTCATCATAAACACTAAACTGATGCATAAAAAAACACGCCGTTCATTTTATATTCTGTAGACGAGTCAGGAGTTCAGTCCAAAAACACCCCTAGCCCTTCAGGAAACTCTAAGGTTATGGGAAAACCACCAGTCCCCACTGGAGGAGGACTTCAGCAGGTCACCAATCCCAACCCCATTGTTCAACGCCTGCCTGCCTTCCTGGACAACCACAACTATGCTAAGTCTCCAATGCAGGTAAGAATAGAGGTAAAGAGTGTCACACATTGCTTGTGTTGCTGGCGTATCTGTAGGTATATCATTGATTAATCAGAAGTTAATCATCTGATGTATAATTGCAATAAAAGCTGACAATACGTTTCCAGAGCCTAAGTTGACGTCTTCATAATGAAACAATTCGCTGTAGTCGTTAGTTGTTTAGGTAGATGTATTTGAGCGTATTTTCTGTACCTTTCAGAAAATACAAAAGTAACTATCAGACTTTACTGTATAGCTACCTAGAAAAGATAAACATCACAAGGTGTTTTTTGTTAATTCCAGTTGGTCTGTTCCATTGACATGCACATTTTTGGATGATATTACTTTGTTTCCATGGAAATACATTTGATCAGTCTGTTTCACGCAGCTGAGAGCTTGAGAATATTATGCAAACATTATGGTTCCACACTTTAGAACAAGGCAGAGCTCCCATTCCTCTGTATATGTCTTAGATTTGACTTTGCAAACATTTTGTGTATTCTCTCTCACTCTCTCAGATTTTGTCACTGAAAGGTTGTTTTCTCTTTTCTCTTTCCTGAACACTCTCAAGCTGTGTGCATTCAGCTCACTAGAGACCTGTGCTGCTTCTTTAAAAAGCTGCTGTTAATAAAAAAAATGTAACTTTTATACTGTAGAGGCGATTCAAAGGCAATTTAGTTTTAATATTTTTCACAGGTGTTATCTTAGGCTTCTCAAATGTATCTTTGGTGGCTCATAAAATGATTTTTGTGGCTTAAAAAAAATTTTCTGTGGAGGTTTATTAAAGATTCTCCAATTGACAGGAGGAGGAAGACCTTGCAGCTGGTGTTGGTCGCTCTCGGATGCCAGGTCCCCCACAGCCTCCATACTCAGACGATGAGGATGACTATGATGATGATGAAGAAGAAGTGACTGCATCTGCAGGCACATCCAGCAGGTCAGCCCCTGTAATGTGTGTATGGGGATCATTTTGTTTTCCGTTTCCTGTTGTGATCTGACCTGAAGCTGAAGTTTTTTTTTTTAATTAGAGTTTATAAATGTTTCCTTTTTTCAGGGTTAGACGAAAGGCAAGTCTGCGCTCACGAACAGGGCGGGTTGCCACCGGAATGGAGAGCCAGATCGCCCTCAGTGTTCTGGCTGAGAAACTGAAGAAGGAAGTCCAAAGGAAAGATGCCCTGAATACACCACTGTCTGTACGCACCGAGGGTCGCACTGGGGGCATTTGTATCACATCTGCTTCACAGCCTTCCCCCACGCCCAGCAACGAAAGCACCGACACAGCCTCTGAGATTGGCAGCGCCTTCAACTCCCCGCTGCGCTCACCGGCACGGTCCCAGGCTGCTACACGCCCGTCCAGTCCAGTTGCTTCCCATCTGTCTCGCGTGCTGTTCGGAGAGGATGAGATGCTGAGGCTAGACTCCAGACATAACCGAGCTGTGAGAGAACTCGGTCCCTCTGTCAGTGTAGCCTTGCTACACCTACAGGAGGACGGAGTCATCTATGCTCTCCCTCCATCTGGTGAGTACACAGGACCATTACTGTCGTCCATGTTATTTATGAAGGTGATTTAAAAGCCTCTGCTGAAGTAAACCTTTGAATCTATCACTTGATATTTGAGCATATTAATCATTTTAGACAGTAGAAGTACACAATTTGGGGTGACTGTAATGTGTATAAAGGAGGCTGTTTTTAATAATGGATTGTGTGCGTGTAGCTAATTTTGATAAATAGTTTGTCATTCATTACCTCTATAGCAGATTTGGCTGCTGATGGAACAAAGCGGCCCGGCACTCCTGAGAAGGCAAAAGACAAAGAGCAAGCAGATGAAAAGGAAGGCGTGAACGAGGGAGATGAAGGAACATCTGTAGAGGTGAAGAAAGAAGAGGAGAACAAAGATGAAACAGAAGTGAAACCTAGCAAGGAAAAGCTCAGTGCTGTTGACACTGCTGCAGACAGCAAGCCTCCCGGGGATAAGTACTCACCTAAAGTAAGTCCAGCAGATTCCCTGTTATAATGTACTGTAGTATGCACATTGCTATGCATATCAGCCCACCACTGTTCCTTTTAGTCTCATAGTGCCCTCACTTTTTTGCCTGTGCTGCCAATTAGGGAGCTGAAGCTGTATACGAAAATATATAATAAACAAACACAGAGCTGTTCATTCTGTCTTTTGCAGGAGCTGCTTGCACTGCTCAAGTGTGTGGAGGCCGACATTGCCAATTACGAGGTGTATCTGAAGGAGGAAGTAGAAAAGAGAAAGAAATATAAAGTAGGTTTTGATCACCTGCAATCCAGTAATCCCCGGTGGGACTTTAATCGAAATTTAATGGATATCTAAATGTTTTCATTTGTTCAGATTGATGATCAGAGGAGGACCCACAATTATGACGAGTTTATCTGCACCTTTATATCCATGCTGGCCCAAGAAGGTAAACCTGATCGCTCATTTCTTCACTATTTTTCTTGCCTTTTCTCTCTCTGACTGGGACTTTTTAGAGGTTTCATTTAAATTCATGAATACTCGTGGTACCTGTTTCAAATCCTGCCACTCAAATCACACTATGATTTTAGATACTGTGAAACTATAGAGTCGCTACGAATTTTGACAATGATCGAGGAAAACGAGAAGTCATTTTTATATGGGCGTAGTATGTACATTCCTCCTTGTCAGAAATACATACAAACCCCCATTTTTCCTGTTCACCAACTTAAAAAAAAACAGTCAAATCCGCTTTCTTGATGTTTTCATAATTCACTTTCTTTATTCATTCTGACTGGGTGTCCTCTGTAGGCATGTTGGCCAGCCTCGTCGAGCAAAACATTTCCGTGCGTCGGCGGCAGGGAGTGAGTATCGGCCGCTTGCACAAACAGAGGAAACCTGATCGAAGGAAACGCTCCAGACCTTACAAAGCCAAACGCCAGTAAATACAAACAATCACAACTTCTGTAAGCAACCTGTGAGCACCAAGCAATCACCACAGACAGAAGAAGAAACTGCTGCACTCCTGAAACTCTCCTTGAGGCAGTTTAGTGTGTTTTTTTTTTTTTTTTTTTTGCCAGAGCCTCTTCTGCTTCATGAAATCGACCATGTGTTTGGTCAGCCCTTTTATCATTTTTGTATATATGTAATACCATTTTAGACTCAGTGTAAATTTTCCTCTTGTGCCATTGCTATCTCCAGTTTGTAAATATGAAAAAAAGGCATGTTCACAATGATGCACCTGAATGTTTTTTATTGAAAGGAATTCTCTACAGTTTTGTGGTCAGTATAATAGTTACTTGGTGGAGGGTTTAAGGATTTCTTCAAAACTTCTCTGTATGTCCTGAAATATACACTTTGGCAACCACAAGTCAATATCTCTTCAGCTACATCCCTCTTTCATGTTTTCACAGTGCCAATCAAGTATTGAATGTTCTGACAAAAAAGGTAGTGTGACTCATCCACTGCATTTCACTTTCAGCATACAGTGTAAATAATTCACTATATAACATTAAAATTGTCTTTTAATCACCTTATATATGGACAGTTTTAATCTTAATGATGCATCAGGGTTTTTCTTTTCATTGGAATGTCTTTTCAACTAAGGGTCTCTAGCTGTGTTTGTATGTCTCTTGAGGTCCTGTGAATGAAAAACAAACTCCTCTGTTATTTTTGTACCTGAAATGGATCTCGCAGTGAGTGAATATTAAGTTGGATGTGTGCAACTGTGTGTTTTGTACATACGTATCTGTTAACTGGCTCGCCTGTACACTGAATACAGTTGTTCCTTGTGCTTGCCGTTTCATACTACAATAAAGTCAATGAAAATATCTCTCTATAATCCAATTCTTTTGTGCATCTTGGGTCTTTTAAAGTGTCATGATTACAGGATTGCTGCATATTATAGTTAAAGTGAATGTGTTGGTGTAAGATTCCACTTGCAACAAAATGTGTTAGAAGTGTTTAAAGTTTTATTAGATCAGATTTGTTTATTAGATAATGGTAAGTGTTGTAGTGACAGCTGGTGTACACTAGGGAGAGCAATCCTTCAGAGAGGAGTGGGACCATCTCAGACCTACAGACTCACTGTAGGTAGAATCATTCACAACGAAGAAAACAAGGCATTCACTGCAATCTGATTGTGTTGTGGCAACATGGCTGTAATGGACAATGCATATTCAGATAAATATTTAAAGTTATAGAAATATTTTGCATTTGCTTGAACATTTTCAGTTCATCTGCGGTTTATTATTTTGCAGAATAAACCAACCTAAATTCCATTTCATATGATCCTACTGGGTGAACAGTCTTCTGTAACATATAAAATCACCAGATACACTGAACTTATCATAAGTAAAGCCATCAGCCGCTACATAACAAGTGTTTTGGCACTTTGCACTTTGTTGCTCATCTGATCCTGTTAGTTTGCACCTCAGGACATGTTTGAGCTCTGGTATGATGATCTTTTAATAATGACACTGGCTCAGAGGCAAAGCAGTGAAGTACACGCAGTAGCCTATGTAGGAGTGGGAGCTAAAAAAATACCCTTCAGCCACACATTTTCAGTGCAGCAGATGTCTGACTTAAATGAATCCAAGCTGTACTGTTATGTCACCACTGCCTGTAATTTGGTGAAGACACATAAACCAAGATAAACCTCACCTAACTTCATCACTGAACAGATTTAGGGTTGTAAAGTATAATAAATACATTTCATTCTGCTTCTTAATGCTAGGGTGTTATCATTGCCACTAGTGTGTTTTATTTTTGAAATTAATACAATGTACAATTATGCAAATACATCAAACTTTTGTACAAAAAATAATAATTAAATAATGTTTTGATTATTAATTATCTCTTCTCTCAATTAACTGATTATTATTTAGCTAAAAAATATAAGGCCACAGTTTCCCGAAGCCCAAGATGACATTTTTTCAAATTGCTTATTTTATTCAGAACCCTGAAGATCAAAGAAGACCAAGATAACCAGCAAATGTACATCTGATAAGCTTCAGGCAATTTTTAGCCTTTTGTGCTTAAATGACTTAAAAGATGAGCTCAATCAGTTATCAGAATAGTTGCTAATTAATTATCTGACAATTGACAGAGTATTTATTTCAGCTTTATAGAAATTTGTGATTAACAGTATAGGCCAAATAATTTCAGACGTCTTTGAAACTCATTTTCTTTTAGTTTTTCTATTTCATTTGAGGTTAGTCCACCAACTGTTGCCATTTTGCTGAATAAAAAAGCTCATAAATATGATGTTTATTTTATATTATCTAGGGAGGTAAATGTAATCATATGGCCATGATATTATGAGATTATCCTTGAGTTTTTATTGCAGGGCTTTTGGGTCAGTTGAATTAGATTTTATTTCTCCTCTGATGCTGTCTGCCTCGCAAGAAGGAAAATACAAAATGCTGTCAAATATGATATCGGATGGCCACATTTCAAACACGCAGCCCGCGCTGTTCATTGTCTTCATCATTTAGGTTACAAAACGAACGCTCTATAAAGGGAAAGACGTGAATTGAATCCGGGGGTTCTCAGTCGTCTTCAGACATGCGCAGTAGAGGGCTCGGGGGTATTTGCGTGGTGACTTGAGGCTTGAGATAACTGGGCGCCGCGAACGCGCACGTACGAGCCACACTAGTCACCACCCATTGCGTCAGCGCGCTCCCTCGCCCTTCCGTCAGCGCGCGTGCTCCGTGCAGGATGCTGAATTGTAGGTGATGATGGCGGAAGAGGAGCAACGCTGAGTTTCATCTGAGTTTCCGCCGCAGCTGTAGAACCATCTACAACAGCGTTTCTCTCCGTCGAGACCTATCCCGAGGCGATGGGGAACGAGGCCAGTATGGAGGGGGAGGGACAGGCGGGACAGCCCGGCCCCGCCGTCCCTGCAGCGGGGGCTCCGGCTTCCATTTCAGCACCACCGGACTCTGGACAGCTCATCAAGCCGAGCAATGGAGCGCCAGCCGGAGGAAGCGGGGCTGGACCCGGCCCGGGGATTAACAGGTAGTCGCGAAAGCTAGGACGCCTCTCCGCCAAAACTGTGGAGAGAAATCATGTAGGCTACACGGCGGCGTGGTGTGCAGCCGTACATTAACGTGCAGCGGAGATATAAGATCAACCGACTGCGTATAGATAGACCTGAATGGGTGCTTAATTATTTATTTCAATATCCTTGTCAACACATTTCACCACCCCTTTTTTGCTCTTTTGACAGCACCACCCTATTAATCAACGTCAGTTTGGGTCGAAGTCAAATTTAATATGCAACGCTTTCGATGTAGAATCAATAATAATGTGAATGTAGCTCTCAGACGTTCCAGTAGGAATTTCTACGCCCGTTTTCATGGTGTCTGTCCTGAGGCATCATTAAGTATCATGAATGAAAGAGCGACAATTTTTTTCTCTCATTGCGAGATTGTGCCAAGTAAGTATGAATACTTTGAGATGGATCTCAGAAAAATGAATGTCCCCATAGCCTCAGGTGATAAATAAATTAGAAATGTAAATGATGCAGAGTGCACTGGATCTCACGTTGAAGGGTCCATTACAGGTTGATGCTTCGACATGAATACTAGTAAATACAGAGTCATTGTGGGAAATCACCTTCCTCCTGACGAGCAGACTGTCTGGATCCTGGTGACTATGTAGTATAGGATGCTAGTGTCACTCATACGTCGTCAGTGTGAGCACAGGAGACCAAAACGCATGTGCCATGGCAGTCTCACTTATCAGAGCCCAGTCTCAAATCAATATGCAGTCATTGGAAAATGTTTTTCTCCACCGTCAACTGCACAGCTGCACAGAAAAGGGTCATTTCTCCTGGAGAAGTGTTGTTGCATCTTTCCATAAGAAAATCCAGACACTCAGCTCAGTCACGTTGACAGTGCCGTGTTAAGCATTACACGACAATACTGCCCTGATTTTGGCAGTTAACATATGTAAACCCTATTGTTGGCTTCTACTCACGCTGATAAAATATCAGCCTTTTTTTTTTCCAAAAGCCAGCCCAAATCATTGGCGTGATCACATGCGGTGGCCTGCAGGTTTCTGTGTGGGTGTGTAGGAGGGATTACCCTTCCCAACAAGATCTGATATTGCCTTAATTACACAGTTCAACAGTTGCAGACCTGAATACGCACATGCAGAGAGGCGCAGCTGCGTCTTGGATTTGCCACACCTGCTTACAGTCTGTCTGCACTGTAAAATAGATATATAGATTTCTTCATGCTACAAAGAGTAGAGCCGGTTCCTTGGAGAATATGTCTTTTGTCAGGGCATGATTTGTTTTGTTGCAGAAAGTGGTTTCAGGGTGTGTTTGTGGGCTCTAGGTGTGTTCTGCGAGATAGTGCTATATACTTTTAATAATGTCCAGTCCTCTGTATGTTTCTATTTGGAAAAGCACTCACTGTCCATCCTGTATATTCACTGTGGGGCAGGTTTAAAGGCTCATAGCTCCCTTGTAACCTCATGATTCTTTTATATCTTGATTTCTCTCTGGTATCCACCCCAAGGTATCTCATAAAGTGATGGCTGAGAGACTGAGTGTGCTGGGAGACGGAGGGAGGCAGGGTGAGAAATGGGCAGAGAGAGACAGAGAGTATATCATGTCGCTAATTTAAATGGGTTTCTTAGGATCGTGGGCCCACGTTCAATCTGATTCTTACTTTAACATATTCTTTTACAAAGAGCTTGCAAGAGTTTAGGCAACAATGAGACAGTGGCTGGGTTGAAACTGTAGATAGGAGCCTTTGATCTTAATTAAAACGAGTTGCAGCATTTTATGGGTTTGCCTATTAATATGAATAGGGATATAATATGCCTTTGTATAACCATATTCAAAAATAAGTCCCATATAGGACTTTTTTTGCTCTATTTCAGACCATATTATATTTTATTCATCGCAGTCAGAGAGCTAAATCTGAGCCTCTATAGGAGACTATGAGGCGATGGGAGCCATCCTATGCTTGTGCCTCACAAAGCACCACAATAAATGTTTTCTTCTTTCATCTTAACAGCTTTGACTAAGTGCACAGTCATCCCGACCTGATGACCATAACTGAAAAGCATTCTGACACAAGCTCTAAATATTTCCTGTTTACAACAATGCGCTCGGTGTGCTGTTGCTACATTGTCGTCTCGCTGTTTTCCATCTTAACAACTGAATTAGTGAACAAGCGCATCTTCTCCACCATTTAATTGCTTGTGCCATAAAATGCAGACAGGTAATGATTCAGTCTGTTCAACATTTGCCGTTGACGTTGGTTCTTTTCGAACCCAAACAGAGCTGCAGTTCATAAAACCCATAAAAATAATGGATGTGCTAATGCTCCAAGATGTATCGTTCTAACAGGATGTCCTCATAATTAATTTACCTTCAGCAATGAAAGCACTGTATGTTATGTATCCTACACATACCAAATGGTTGTCATAACTCAAACAAATAATGCAAAAGCAGTTCTTCTTATTTATGACACTCCTACATAAAGAAAATGAATGTCTAGCTGTGAGGGACTGGCAGTGCAGTGATGATGTCCTGCTTCCTACATTAAAAAATTATAAGTTAGAGCATGCTGTGTAATCTTATTTAGATCCCAGTTTTACCGTTTCTTTTCGCTTGCATAGACTTCAGTAGCAAAGTGCTGCAAATTGGTGGTTGGGATTTTTTGTTATACTTGACGAAGCTGACTGAAAACAGGCTGTCAAGTCAAGTGCGTAGCTCTCCACTTCATGTTTTCAGACTGAAGATGGTTTTTCTCTAACATACTGAGACTACACTGCGGCTGAAAGTGAACTTCGCTCAACTCCCACTTACCACATTGAATATCTTGGCAGCATAGATACTGTACCTGGTTTTGTCACAAGTACATACAGTGGATTCAGCTTGCCACTCATCTAAGTTACAGTTATCATGAAACAATATATAGCTGCTGCACAGTTTGTGTGCTGTCTTTGGGATCATTGTTTAAGGTTTACTTGTTGCGAGTTTGAGTGAAATATTTGATAGAATTATGCATGTTTAACAGTTATCACATGAGCCACTGCAGGTTACAAATTAAAGATTGAGCACCACAGCTACTATTTTTACATTTGACCAGCATCATGTGGAATATATTGTCTCCACAGTAAGATTTCAGTCTTCCATGTCTTGACTGCTAATCAGTTATTTTTTGAAGGTTAGCGGAGCTTATCTGATTGTAAATGATGAAAAGTCTGCAGATAATGAACATAAGAAGAGCTGTGACCTATACATCTGCTATCCACCTGTGTCGGAAACCCTGTCATAGTTCGTTTAGTGCACTTTGTGTCAGCCTTGATTTAGCTCTATTTGTCACAGCCTCTGAAACAAATTTGGTTCATTCAAAAAATGAACGACATTAATTGTGTGTCGGATTTCTTTTCATTAGTAGCTATTGGCTGTTTTTTTCCTGAAAGTCAATGAACAACCTTTTTAAAAGGACACATTTGTCATAATTTTTGACAGAGGTACTTGATTAGGTGTCACACCATCTGTGTTCCTTAGTTCTTCTTAACCCTGGCAAGTCACATCAGCACAGAAGACTTCTTTACTAACAACCAAGTGTCCAACAGCCACCGCATGACAAAACAAAATCTGTCTTGCTGAATCATTATAAAGCTGAAAGTATTTCCTACTGGGGAAAGAAAAAACAGAACCTCTTTGAATTTTTCTGACCTGACATTCCCAGTGCTCGCTGAAAACAGCTGCACTAGTTGTTGATGCTATTTTGACAAGCGGATATTTCACGGTGGATGTATTCTTCGCTTGATGCCTCTAACATGCATTTCAACACAGTGCATCTGAAGCCTGCTTCATCCAGAATGTTTTTGCTTTGACCTTTAAATATTACTAAATGGAAGGCACGAGATAGCTTTTCACTCAGAAGCCTCAGCTACCCAGTTTCATTTCCAATGGACAGAGGTATAAATCAATGAGAAACATACAGGATCTCCATTATAGGAATACTGATACTGTATATACTGTATCCATCTAAAATTAAGTACATGTCTGTCAGATTATGTTCCCTGTAGCAAGGGACATATTTGACAAACCAGGTGTCAGTGTGAGGTCACTTTTATATATTTATCTGAATAGAAAAATTGATATTTGTAATGGTATCATTTTCTGTTAATTGTTTTTTTTTTTTTGCAGTGGTCTTTATTGCTCAGTAAACCTTTATGTAGTAGTAAATGTAATGGCTTGGCACTTAGTAAAGGCCTGTCCTGTTGATTTCTACATGCAGAATGAGTATTGACAGCTAAAACATAATGTGGGTGCAACACTGCTTGAAGAATACTGGAGAAATGGCTACACTTGGCTGCTGAGGTTTTACTGAAATAGACTTTAGGTTTATGTTGAAAGAATTCTCTTATTTTTCTGTAGTCAAACTGAAAATGAGCATTAGATTTTCATCAAAATGCTCTGTGGCTTGCACACTGCAGTGGCTTTTATAATACTGGATATTAAATATTGGGTTGTGCTGAATGACCAAATATATCCATCTCTGTGCAAAAAACACTTTGTCTTTGGTTGGATACACTCTCCGTACTGTGATACTGAGTGTTGACATGGCTTGTTGGGTCCCACCTGTTCTGTGTGACAGTGCCAGTAGTCTCTGTTCATCATTATGTCCACTGCGAGCTTGTTAGCATACAATTGGAGAATGTGCAGCACACAGATGAGAAAATTGATGACATTCTCACATCGACCCAGTAAACATAACGCCATGCCAGTGGCCAGTTAGAATGAGTGGTAAAATAAAACCAAAAAACACTTCATGTCTCGTTCAAAAATGCAAGCAGAAGTGCAGTAATGACTTGTTACAGTTAGTGAGGGTTATTAGCTGAACTACTTCTCAGCCTGGGACCAGTAATTTCTAAATATCTTGACGCCATCATGCAACCTCTGGGAACATTGTCAATTAGATTTGTCACCTTGCAACAGAATAGTTAGCCATTTCAACTTGTTTCCAGTCGTTTTGTGCTAAGCTAAGCTAACCGTCTGTTTCCTGTCACCCTTTATTACTAATCAGATATGAGAGTGCTATAAATGTTCTCATCTAACTCTTGGGAAGCCATAAAATAGGCGTCTTTTAAAATGTTAAATGGCTCTTCTAAGATTCACATTGTCCTGCAGCTGCAATGATATTAAAAGTGCTGACTTGTATGTCCTATGTTCCATGTATTATTGAAGCTGTGAGGACAATCCGGCCGTCTTTCTACTTCTTCACGATAGGAAGCTTCTCAGGGAGATCCCATTACTAAAGACTGCAACATACAAACACTTCACTATCCACTTTGTGATAAAGCACGTAATTTGTAGTGCTTTAGACACAAAGCCACAAGTAGTTCTCAGTGGACTCCCATTTGCTGATGGATGAGAATATCGGAGAGATCTTTTGAAAAGGTGGCTTCCAGTTTAAACACTTTTTTTGACTCTCATTAAGCCATGCCTGAGGATTTGCATAAATCACGAGAGACTGCACTCGATGTCTTTGCTATTCAAGTGATACTTATTATGTGAATCTACCTTGTAGCTTGTGAGGACACGGGGGCATGTAAGATTTAGACTTAAATCTAGACTACGCAGTCTATCAGTGATAAGACACTTTAGCGGTATTTGCAAAAGTCCAGTTTAGCCTCAAACAGAGTGAGAGTTGTGGTCGGCAACTGTGTCGCATGTCAAGTATCCACACACAGTCCAGTGATGGTTTAAAAAGTGCAGATTTTTCCCGATGGGCTCACTGTGGTGAACACAGGGCTCCTGTGGAGAGTTGAACAAGGTTAGAGTTGTGCAGCAGCTCAAGTCATCTGCAGTGACTCACAGTTGCTAACATGCTCTATTTTAATTCCGTTGTTCCTCCCTTTATTTCCACCCTTCCTTCACTGTGGATGCAGAGCTGCTGCTGAGACTGCCTTTGAAGATGACGGCCATGACAAAACAAGGTCTAAGTTGTTATGACAGTGGAAATCTTGCATTCTTATTTCGCTTTTCGCACTAAAGCCTCAAGGCCAGAATGAGCAAGAAAGCCAAAAGGTTACAGCACTGATACCTTTGTTCCACCCCAAACATGCTGCTGCGGCCAGAACCAAACAGATTTAAAGTGTAGCAACAAGCCACAAGGAGCACTTCACAGACACTGATAGAGGCAATATGAAATAGTCAACATTTGCCTCTCAGAAACCACAATAATATCTCTTAATGGTATGTGGACCTAATGCATCTAAGAGCTGAAGGGTTCCAAAATGTACGACTCAAGAAGCACTGCTTATTGAAATTAAGTAGAGATTACGGCTTTAAAAACCCCACTTGTGAAAACATTAAATGCAGCACATTAGAATACATACAAATTCATGCAAAATGTATAAGCTACAGTTTACATTTACAATGCAGTGCTTAAATGCTACTAGGTCTAATTGTTACAAGGTTTGCTTTAAATACAAACAAAATTTAGATTCGAGTGTGTTCCTGTGCTTGTATCAATTGCGTATCTAAAAAGCTGCTCTGCTTATGTTTTACAGTGAATTTCAGTTACATTAAAAAATGTAAGATGGTTTTTCCAACTTCAAGTGTACAAAGTTTTAAACTCAATCGTTTGACTTATACAGTAGATTCTGCGATTTGAAGAAATACCACAGACTGCAGTGTTTGTGAATGTGTGCTTGTATAACAATATGAAGGAGTGGACTCAAGGCCTTCCTTAGTCACGCAGACAATTGTAGTATGTGTCAATAGCTTTTCCAGAGAAAAGTGATTTGAAAAAAGAAAAAGAAAGGATAAAAATGAAGACTTAGAAATGTCAACAGAAAGAATGTACGTATGGCTCAACAGTGAATGCACACAACTGTATATACATCACAGTGTTGTGCAAGCTCAAGTGGAAAAGAAGTCAAAATCATTCTTGACCTTGGAAATAGTAGTTTGATGGAATAGCTGGATATAAGCTAGTTCAGGAGTTATTTTGTCAAAAAAATTAATATGATGTTTTTTAAAAATACAGTGTTCACAGTGCAACAAGCACAAACATCTTTTTTGTCCTGGTGTTCAGTTTGAAATACCTGCAATACCGTTGAAAGCTCCCTTAAAGATTTCTGTGTTGTGATATCAGAAAAGTGTATCCAGACCCAGATGGCTGTTTGTAATTAACAGTGGTGTCAAAAAGTTACAGTACATCATAACTGATTGTTTTTCTGTAAAATCAGTCCTAGTGACTCCTAAATTAGAACCTAAATGTCTACCTTTGTTCTCTTTACTTCCTATGCTAGAGCACCTCCATCAGATCCGGGACCGAAAGCAGGAGTCCAGAGCAGCCATGGGACAGGTGACAGGCTGGCCTCCCATGACACACCTCAGCATGCTGCACCCCAGGGAGAGCAGGGCCAGGGTCACGTGGCCAGGAAGAGTCTGCAGGTGGATGTGGGTAGCAGCAGGACTGGGAGGTCCCCTTCTGTGTCCCCAGACCGAGGCAGCGTCCCCACCTCCCCTTACTCTGTGCCTCAAATTGCACCCATGCCCAGCAGCAAACTGTGCCCAGTCTGCAAAACCACAGACCTGATGGGCACAGGGGATGACAAGCCGAACTCCAACACCTGCACACAGTGCCGCTCCATGGTGTGCACCCAGTGTGGCTTCAACCCCAACCCTCACCTCACAGAGGTAGGCAGTGCTGCTTGACCAAGACCATGATAATTCCAGTCATGTCCCTTTTCTATTTTTAGATTGGTTTTTTTTTCTGTTGTACAGTAGTTTACCAGTGTAGGTGATGTCCATCTAAAGTCACCTCCGTCGCTATGTCCTGGGCTACAAACATGGTCAGCATCTGCCACAGTGCATTCATATGGAAAATCTGAAATACTGCAAAAATGGTTAAAAAAAAAAAAAAAAAAAAAAAAAAAGCAGCTGTGTAATCGACTGCACAAACAGATTCGGAATGAATTCAGGCATACAACATTTCAGACCGCCCAGAGGCTAAAGCCAAAAGACGCACAGGGGTGACTGTTTAGTGTAGACTAACGAAAGCACACGCTTATCACAATGAAACACGTAATTAAATCTAAGAATTTTACAAAGCAGACAGAGACATGATACAGTGTCCTTTAAAGTACTTGTTGTGTTGCTCTGCTTTAACATAAACTAGGAGTCTTTATGCCTTCAGGCTTTGTTTTGTGTGACATTATTTCCCCTGTGTGGCGCTACTTACATAGACGTATGAGTCATACATGCATATTGCATGTGTGGGACATCACATGGGTTGCACTTGATTCTGTTAGCCTTAAATTTTTCAAGATAGCCATTGCCTTCCTCTCAGCTACGCATCACCTCTGCTTATTCATAACATCCATAAAAAGGTGGCGTAACGTCAATGCAAATCTTTATGTGCACAGTGTAGATATAGTATATTAACAGCATTCTGATGGGATGAAGGGTGTTAACTTGCATTTTGTAATTTTGATCAAACTGCGTAATTCGGGTGCTGCTTTTTTTGGTTTAATTTTTACTGCGATAATTATTTCTCATTGACATTTATGAGCAATGTTGGCGATGAGTATTGTTATCAAGTTGGCTGTGACTGGCTCACCGGCTGGACTGTACCAGCTGAATGGGAGTCAAGATGTGAATTAGTTGCATGCTGGTTGAGAGCCATAGTGCGCCTTGATTGGTTAAGTGTTTAATAATCTGTTGGGCTCATGAACTTTCATCTCCAAAGACCTGCTCATCACACACTTGCTCTGAGGTGCACAGTAATGAATCAGTCACATCCTATTAGTCATAATGAATCAGAGACTCGTATCTAGAACAAACTGTACATGCTTTTCAGTTGATTCTACAACGTACCGGCACACAGCACATGCGATGTGTATTAACCATATACAGTATGTTGTTCATCCATTCTTACTGACACTAACGAGTGAGTATCCAAATCATGCTAGAAGCCTCTCCCCCCAAAAAACGCTTTTTGTAGCATCATTGAAAGCAGCACATTTCCACAACACATTTCCCCGTCATTCACAATTATTCATGTGCATCTAAGCGCTCATCACTGTTAACAGGTAGCTGAGAGAAGCCTATTGCCTTCATCCTAAAATAAATCACTTGCCTAATTTGAATTAGGCTACGCTTCACTGTTGCTGTGAGTCAAATGTGGCTGTGTCATCTGTCACAAAGTTTCACATCAACTCCAGTGAGTCATGTTGCAAATTGCGGCCAAGATGCAACGTCAGTTAAGCTGGCCTACAGGCTACGAGAGCAACTGTAGGCTGAATAAGTACCAGGATAGAGGCAGTAAATGTTTAGCTTTTGAACCATAAATGTGAATGTACTGGCTAATGGCTGTGTGTAAGCTTGAGTGCAAGCATGCATGAGCGCATATTTGTGTGCATGAGATTGGAGACTGCAAAAGTTGGGAAAAAAAGAAAGCCGTGGGAGATGGAAGTACAAGAAAGAGAAAATGCGTCGAGCAAAGTGGAGACAGAGAGTAGAGAATAGATCACGGCAGGGAGTGAAGGAGAGCATGGCGATAAAGAGAACAGCGGAGGTGGGTACTTTTCAGCTCAGCCTCGGTGAGCTTTTCAGATGCTGACAGGGAGAGAGACACGGAGGGAAAACGCTCAGCCTCCGGAGACCTGAAGATTTACCCCCCTAACCTACTTAGCATGGATTGAGCTTGTGCCTCACTGCAGCATATCTGAAACAGCTGTATCACTCATCAGCAAAACTGATGACGATTGCCGATCAAGGTGATGATAACACTGAGGATGATGATGACTGGAATTACGATTACAGTGATGGTGACTGGTCAACAAACAAAATATCCATACTGAAGAGGCTGAAGTGAAAAGTTCTTCCTAAAAGCAGGGACAGATATTGTTGCCCTTTTGGCGCTTAAGAATTAAATATTTGTATATTAGATAGTAAAAACAAGATTTAGGATTTAATCGTAATACAAATCTTAAAATCCTAGAAATAGTTTTCCCCATTTATAATGAAGTGCAGAGTCTTTCTGGATTTTCTAGGATTCTAATCTTTCATTTGTACATTTGGTGTATTGCAGAAAAAGGATTTGTGGCTTTTTCTCACGAAAACAGTCTCTCATTTATCAGAGTTCCTGGATCACAACCTGCTTTGTAAGTGATGTTTCTGCTTGCAAATACTTTCCAGACACTGACTGACCGTCCCAGATTATATGGATCATACGAGCAAAATGCGTTATTGGAGACAATTTCCCCTCAAATTACAGAAAGGTAGCAGTGCTAATTAAAGTCTTGATAAATGAGGATGATTCCACATTTGGATAGTTGAGATTTTCTTTATTCACTACAAAGACTCAGACAACAGCTCTTTTTGAAACATTTAGTTGGAAGCTGCTTTATTAGTGATACTTCCCTTGTGTTTGAAAGATGAAAATAATTGTTAAACTACAAGTCAGAGCTAAGCTAAACAACCTGGCGATTTCAAAGCAATTTAGGTGTAAACAGCGAGCAGCAAATGGATGTCATATGCCACAGTCTGTTACAGGGCTGTCAGTCAAGCTGAGAAGTTTTATTTAGAGATGTAGGCTGAGAATTGAGATGTGCAAGCAACACGGGAGCTTGTGTGTACGATTTGATCATCTAATGACGTAGATAACACCCAGAATATAAAAAAATATATATTTTGCTTGGTGTTTGAAAAAATTGTTGTGAGGAAGGTGCTCGATTAAAAACGTAGCGATGAAAGAGAGAAGGAAATCCTTGAAGTCGGGGAAACAAGACAGTCTAAAGACAGACTTTAAAAACACAGAACAAGAGCATGGAGAGATAGTGAAAATAACACAGACATGCTCCCTCGACAGTGTTCTCCCACCATCATACAGGGGAACATCTGCTTTATAATTGGTCCAGTTTCTATTTATAGACTCTACCCTCCTTCTGTCTGCAGCGATGGCCCGGTCCTGAGAAGCCACAGCTGAAAGACAGAGAGAGAGTTGTGTGAAAAAGCTGTGTGATAGCAGGAGGAGACAGAATGGCAGAGAAAAACATCATCATAAATTAACCATAATAGCTGGAGTGTTCATTCTAACGTCATGCAACTCTATTAACCAGCTCCTGGAAGAAAAATAGAATATATAATACATAGAAATAAATCAAAAAAATAATCCTACTTTTGGAAACAAAGCCTTTTTTAATACAACTTGGTTTGGTTCTCCGTGATGAAGGCCTCAGCATTGCTAAAATACTCTGGAGATGGATCTAAAGCATTCTTTGAACATGTCATGAAATGATGACTTTTTAATGTCTTTGTTTGAAGAATGCCTCAGAGGTGCTTCTTTGTCCTTTAACCAACAATCCCACAAGCTGAGGAACAGTTTTAACAAATGCTCCCACACAGAGATGCTCTATATATCTCCTCCTTCCTGTTCAAAATACATCAGGTAGGTGGCCACAGCTGACAACTGCACTAGATAGATTTAGCAACCAAACTGATAGCAGTGGCATCAATTTGGACTCCAGAATTCAGTATTTCTCAGTATACAATTTACAATCAAAAGGCTCATTTTTCACTGTAATAAAAAGTCCTCCATGAAAACAGCACAGCCATGGGTAGTTATAATGCCATAAATTATAAAAAGGACAGCATCAAAAGTTATATTTCTACACTTATTTTACAAAAATGTAAAAAACGAACAAACAACAACAAAAACGAAATCAGCATATACAAAATGTTCCAAAGTTGTCACAGATGGTACTAATACTGGAAAACATGATGACTCTACATACTACAGATGTTTTACTACTTATATCTTAATTTTTTCTATGTTTTCTTCCTGGTTTCCTATCTGCTCTGTGTAAACACAGCAGCGTCAGTATGAGGCTTAAATTTGTCAGTCACATGACTAAATGAGTCGTAATGTTGTTTCACATCTGCTAGATGTATCAATAGAAAACTGTTTGCTGTCATGTTTGCCACAAACAGCTTTATATGTTAATGTGTTTACAAAGTCTTATATTTTTTTTCAAGAGGTCTATAACTTCTTTCGATTTTAAATGTACAGTTACCTTCAGTTTTCCAACATCAGTCTTTTGTTTAAACAAATAGATATACAAAAAATAAAAGTTGTTTTTAGCTGTGACCAGCGGCTAGTCTGAGTCATTCTAGTGGTCAGTCAGTCTAATGATATTCCAGCTCTCTCCTCCTGCAAATGCTGCACATGTACACTGTGGGATACAGATTTATCGTAAAATGCCAAATTTCTCAGTCAGAGATAGGACTGTTTTAACTTACCTTAAGGCAGCACCAGGTTCTAATCCCAAGGCCGAAAATTGATTTTCGCATCCTGCTGCAGCAGCACCAACCTGGGAGAACAAGTTGTCTATAGTGCCATAAGTAAACATTCTGTTATTTTTTCAAAGTGTACTTGAAGGCAGCTTTGTAGGTTGAGAGTGTCTCAGGTACAGTTTTCATCTTAGTTGGACCCTTAACTTGTGATTACTTCTAAACTTTTCAAAAGTGTACTTCAGTGTACCTCCAACTCGGAGCTCCTTCAGTTGTTCCAGTATTTGTGCTATTTTTACGTGTGTGAACCGTTAGAACCCACCATCATCCATGGTTTGATTTTTCTTCTATTAAGCACAAATAATAGCTGGATGAAAAATAAATCACGTAAATGTAAACTAAAATGATGCAGTCATATCAGTGAAGAATAAGTCCATTATACCTCGGGAGAGCCAGAGCATGGTTCCTAATCCCTTCAAATTAATTCAAATGTTTAGCATCACACATTTCTAATCCCTTCTAACTTTGTATTATGTGGCACAAGAGATTCAATGGCAAAGCAGAAGACAATGAGATTGTTATACACTTTATATATATATCTGTTCAGATTGCATTTTTTTTTTAAAATACATGATATCTGTACAATATGGGTGATCTACGAAAAATTGAATGTAGCAAATCAGGATGGGATTTACTGACACTTTGTCTTTAGAATAATATTGAATGTTTCGTATAGGGAAATGCTATTTTAGTTCAGCTCTTCTGGTTTGAAGGCAAGTTTTCATTTCCTTCAAGGTTAGATAATTGATCAGATGTAATTTCAGTTTTCTAACATATTTTCTTCTCATTATTTATTTCAGTTTTTCAGGAACTGACAGTCTCCCGTAGTGTCTCTACATCTTCTGTCTAGTGAATAATTTTCAGCTGAGAGATGCTAAATTAAATGAATGAAAAAATATTCAGAAATCAAGTGTGATAGGTTTGTTTACGAGCCGAGCTACTATTCATCAAAGGCTTCCGCATGAAAAAGATGAAACTGTAATTATTTTGAGGACCAAATGAGCCATATAGTTTCGATTTAGTTTCTCACAAACAAGACAGTAACAATCAAGCAGCCAATGTGTCTTTTGTTGAGTTAGAAACTGAGGAGTATCACATTCCACTATGGTGTAGATTGTACAGTATGTACAGTAATTGAATATTCACTAACCATTAGAGCAATCTCATCTATGTACAGCAACAAATAGTGATTTCCAAAGTGTTTATATTAAAAGGTTACATTTTATAAATCTTACCTGTACAGCTTGGCTTCTTAGATGACACCCAGTGATTTGGAAATTAAAATCATAGGTTATCTTAACAAGCAGGCTTGGTATAGCATAATAATGTGTGTTAAATTTCCATCGTCTGTCCTACTTACTGCAAATTCTCTCATTAAAATATGAGACAAGAAACTTCTTACTGAATATATACATTCAACCTATGAAATATCCACACTGTATAGAAGATGCCCGTGCTTGGTTGACTGTTTTTCAATACAATGCTTTAGGATGTCATCACAGACTGGGACATTAAGTGGACAAACAGTGGGAACTGGGTCAGGAATCCAGCTGAGACACTACATGCTCAATTTTGCATATACCAAAATATTTTGCAATGAGAACTGCCAGAAACTAAATCTGGGACACTGGTTTAATTATTACCCTTTAACTCATTGCATTTAAAGTCTCCATCTCACTACAGTTGTTTGAACTGTTCTCTCCAGCAAAGGGTAACATAAATCATCTTATTGTGCTGGTGTGTGGAGAAATCACATGAGCACTTTTGGTGCATTTGAGACAGAGATGCACTAAAAGCTCACATTCTGCATCACAGTTGCCAATCTATGCATTCTTTATTCTATTTAAGCCACATATGCTAATTTTGCCCCCCTTCCTATTATAGCCCCCTATTGTTTTTGCATCTAACAACAATTAAGACCGTACTATGCACTGTTTTCTTTTGTCTAATAATTTTTTCATGTCATTGCACATTTATGGTAAAGTCTTTATTTTGTGTTAATGTACATTATTATGTTGTCATCCAGTAAAAGCTGCACTTTACAGTAATACATACAAGTACCACAATGGCACAGAATGCAGGCTCAAACATTACAGCTGACTACAGTCTACATCTCTAAGACACAGACACAGTTTCAAAAGAACTGATTATTAAAAGCTTCACAACAGAAGCTTTTGCAGGATTATGATATTTCACTGCATTACGGTGCACATATGTTTATTACATTGTGCTCATCTGCTCTACTGTATATCAAAATTTAATGTTATGCACCCTGCACTACTTTCCTGCATCCTCAGTAACACCAGAACTCCCCGCTGTGTCCAACACTGCACCAGCACACCTGGTGAGAGACATTCAATAAGCAGCATGGAAAGAAATGTAACAATGATTTCGCACAACCGCTCATAATTTTGAGTGATCCTTGTTTTTATGAACTTCGTTCTTTGCTTGGCAACGTTTAGGAGTAAAGCTGACGTGCTTTATTGTGATTGCTCTTGTGCAGTTGTTTGTAGAGCTGCTGTGTTTGAGTTAAGCAGAGGCAGAGACACAAATTGACAGAGAGAGAGACAGAGAGAGAGGAAGGGAAAGAGAAGACAGAGGCAATGGGAGGAATTTCAATGTCTTTGGCCCAATTTGCAATGAATTGATAAACCGCTACATTCCAAGCATCCTGATCCCCTAACTGCAGTGCTCAGCTGGTGTACGTACTGCACGGCGCTACCGCATTGTGCTCCCTGAGACAGTGCATCTTTCTTCATCTGCATCTTTGTCAGCTCATGTTTGACTCTGTCTCTGAGTGCGTTCGTTACCCAGCTTTTCCAGGGGATGATGGACCGCATGATGTCTCCAACTTGTCAACAAATGCACGGAGAGGAAAAAGTGGGAAACTTTGTGCACCTGTGTGATGTATGGTGTGTTACATCTTCTAACGGGTGTGCGTGTGTGTCCCTGTTACCTCACTCCTGAGCTGAAAATTCTCTACTTTTTACACTTTCAGGAGCATTTTGGGTCATAGGAGTGCTGTTCAGGTCAATGCTGCACAAATACTCAAAATCAATTATTTAAAGGCACAATTGTGATTAAAATATTACCTTCAAACAAAAAACAAAACAAAACAAGCAAAACAAAAAAAAAACATGAGCTTTAACCTGCTGTTAATTTGTTGTAGGTTGACAGCTACAGCCCAGACTTGTAAGTAGCCAGACAGATTTTTTGTTCTTCAGGCTTTGAGCTTAAATTAAACTTGTATACAACATTGCAGTGTCAAGTCTTGACTTTAGTTTGAGTAGGTTTATGTCTTTGAGGTAAGCCTATTTTACACATAATGCCTACACTGAAGAGTTGAAATGAAACTGGACACGCATGGCTCACACTCGATTGAGAGTCAGGAACTGCCATTTAGGTGTCAGTTTGAGAGGTAATGCAGTGACCTTGTGAGTAAAGCAGATGATAAGGAGGCTCACAAAAAGCAAAAGTCTTTCAGAGACATCAAAGATAGCTTTCTTGTTAAAGGGAACAGTTTCGTACCATTCTAAAAAAAACAGGTATATAATGGAAAACGAGAAAATAACCTTGTGGGCAGCAGAGCCAGAGTCTTGTGGATAACTGGAACTTCAAGAATGCTCTCTGGGATCTTTCCTTATTAGTGATCAAGAGTAGACTTTTGGACAGTGAGCTCTGAGGCCAAGCGTTAGCATAATCTGATTAAATGTTTAGTTGAGAGACAGAGCAATTAGACAAAAATTAAGCTGCAACCCTTTTTAAAATTGCTAAATCATGTAATTAATTTAGTCAGCTGTCAAAAATATAAAATGTAAACTGAATCTGATCTGGAATTTGACTGTTGAACAAAACAACAATCTGCAGATGTCATGTTTGGATCTCAAACACTGTGCATGCAATATTTTTTGCAGCACTTTTCTGACATTGTACACACCAAACTATAAGCCGATTAATTGAGGGAAAGAAATTGGCAAATAAAATGATTAAAAACAAGAATTAATTGCTGCACTAGTGGATATGGCTCAGAGTCTGAGATCATACCCAAATCAGTATAAAATTTAAAATGTAAATATGTGTGTGTGTTGCCAAGGAGGCTTTGCTCTCATTATTTGATCTACATCCAACTCTCTGTAGGTCCTTGCTGCTAAAAGGTTCTATTTCTGGCAGCAAATTGTTCTTCATGGAGCCATAGTGCTCGAGCATCCTATTGGCAGACGTTGAGGTCCCGCCTCATGACCTTTGACGTGCGTCATACCACTATACCCACATGCAAATGCACATGTAGAAAGCTAATAGACAAACTGGATGACTGTATGAAATAAAATCCCCATGAGAGGCTTCACTAGTGTGTAGATGGTGAGATGAAGATGGAGACAGAAGAAAAAAGTTAGAGTGAGTGATGCGCTGTGAGAGATGCTGATAAGAAAACAAAATAAAGATGAGTGAAAGAGAACAAGATGGAGGGTTGCAATAGAGAAGTCATAGAGAAGCAGGGCAGGAGGCAGAGTGTGCAGTGGGCTTGTTTTTTGCTGATACAGATCAGATTTCATAAAGATCCACATGATTGCCTCATAACAAGGGGGACGCAGAGAGGAATGAGATGGAGAGATGAGGCGGAGGCAAGCAGAGACATGAAGAAATTGATAAATAGCTGCTTACCCTCCTCGCAGCTGCTTTCTTTGTTTTTCCGGTTAGTTTTTTCCCCAGTGGACTTAACATGATTATCTTAAGTGTAATTTGGAAAGAAAAAAACATAAAGGACAATAATAATGATGGAAAGAGTAGTTCTCACACGAACCTCTCTTGGCTGTAGAGCCTTGTGCTGCTCTGGTGTTGGATTTTTTTCTCTGTCCACATTACTCTGACAGTTCCCAGGGTTCACCACTGCTTCTCAGTTTCACTGATTGACAGTGAAAACCATGGCCTCATCACTTCTTATACTGGGGATTGGCAGAGGGGCAGGCACCAGGCTCATCCATTTGCAGTAAACCTGGAAACATTGGTCGTGGTTGCTGGGAGCAGTTAATGTTCTTCATAATGATCGAAGTTGCCCCATTAAACAACTTGCAACAGTCTGTCAGTAGCTGTGTAGTTATGGAGCTGTTAAAGACGAGAACTTCGGAAATGGGTTGTGAGCTGATTTTTGTTGTACCACTTGTTATTGCAGGTTCACATGAGGCCATCAGGCCTAAACGTTTTTTCCCCATCCAATAATTAGAAAAGGAACATCTATGAAATAATAAATATGTCTTAGATTTTTTAAGCTATTAAACAACAGAAACAACTCTTTGAACAATTAAAATTTTAGCCATTAATCTGATAGAAACTGTAATATCTATTTCAAGCAGCAACTCTCGGGCTGAAGGTATCAACGCCTGCAGTTACTCGAATGGCCACTTGAAATTGCCTCCAAAGCTAGTCCATCCCCATAGACCCCCATGTCAAAATGTAAAACTTTACAACAGAAATAAACCTGTTTAGAACATGGTACAAAAACAGTTATTGTCTCTACAGTGAATTTTCCCATTATGAGAACTGTATGGATGATGAATGCTTATATAAGTCACATCTGAATAATTTTAAGGCATAAGATTATGCATAATTAAGGGTGTGGCCACTTTGAGTCACAGACGGGTACCATTGCAGGACAATCCATGGCCCAGAGATGTTAACATGGCTCGCCTCAGCTCCACTCAAACTGCATCCTCTTTGCATATTTTTGGATGTCTTGGGAGCTAGGTGAAGTAACTGAATGTAAAAACTGCTCTTTGGGAAAACTATGGGTGACATTTTGAAGGGTTTATAAATCTGTACATGTAGGCTTTGGTCGTGAAGAGCTACATCAGGATATTACTTTGTCTTTCATGTATGTAGGGAGCCTGCACAAAGTCTGTCAGCTCGGCCAGAGGCAGTCCATAATGAGCATGATCTCTCCGACTCGTTGATTGTTTCTGTGTTTTGCCTGAGGGAGGTTGAGAACTGAAACGATTGCTAATAAATCCATTATTGCAAGTTAGACAGTGTGCAAGTATCTGTTTGCAACTGATTGTTTTTTCAACTAGAAGTAATTGTCAGAAACACAATGCCACAACTATTAGAAATGCTGAACATCTCAGCAAAGTTTGATTTACTGTACTGCAACAGTAACCACACCTGATGGGGATCCAGAACACACTGAGCACATTTCTACATCGCTTCAGCATGAACTTTGACCACTGGGGGCCGACAAAAATAGCCTGCTTCGAGACCTGAGAGTGGCTGGGCACATCTCAATTTTCTCAGCAATTTAAATAGTGTATAATTATGAATGAATGATGAAGTACCACAAAATGGCCTACAGCAAAATTACATATCAGCTGGGGCTAAGTTGGAGTTTCTTGTTTAACTAAAAATCACAGTACAGCAGTGAGTCAGTGCTTTGCAGTATGTAGAGCAATACTACACTTCAGGTCCACTGACTCATACTATTGTAGTTAAATTCTGAAGTGACAACCTGTCTACTGGCTTATATAAAACATTTTGATTGCCGTATTTACCAAATAATTTATGTTACACTTACAATTTTATTACAGATGCACAATTGTCATCTTTTTATCTGCAAACATTCACAATTACAAGAGCTAAACATGTTTAGCGGACATTTTAAGTGTTATAATTTTTGATACAGTAGTATACAGTCATAAAGTTTTGGTCATACTATAGTAAAACTTTGCTGCTAGTGGTTGACAGTTTTTACAAGAATATTCAAAAGTCATAGGATTATAGTAAGCCCATAAGCTGTGTGATTCTGCATATAGTGCACACGTATATGAGCGTGTAGATGCTGTTTGTGTGTTTGTGAGCGTGTATTCAGTCGTGTGTTGAATCAGTCTTTCATGGCCACGGGTTTGCAAAAAGATCTGATTCTACAGAAGAAGTCATTTTCAGTCATCATTTGAACAGAGCTAAATTCTATGAGCTGAAGTCGAACCAAAATCTTTCTGAATCCACCTTCACAGACTTAACAGGAATTCTGGCCCAAAGGTATTAAGGAGGAAGCCAACAGCCAGGCCTCCCACCTCACTCTTTACGTCCCAGACCTCCAACCGATCCCCAACCCTCACAGAACCTTTCTCTGACTGCATTTATAATGCATTAAGGCATTGTGCAATGACCACGATTCCAAGAAAGCTACAATAGTGCAGCAGCTGTCAAAGCACCAGGATGCCAATTACCACGTATGGCCATGTGCCATCTCTAGTGCCTCTTTCTGACTTTCACCTTCTTATGTGCTTATATGGAGCAGAAACAGAACAAGAAAGAAAACAGGATACACAGAAACATAAAGGAAATGGCTACAGCAGGAGAAACAGGGAGATTGGTGGGAGGATTTTAATGAGGAAGGGAACATATTGTGTAATGAGAGAGAATGTAAGAGAAAGCAGAAAGGCAAGAGACACAGAAAAGACATGAGGGAAGATTACAAAATCGGGGGCAGTTATGATTTATTGAAATTGTCCGGAGTTCACCCCATCTGTCACATTTATTTCCCACACATATGAAAATTGGTAAATGATGTTTACCAGTAAATGCCCGTGCGGAGGCATGGGGATGCTTAAATCTTTCCTCAATGAGATATTTTACATCATTCACAATCATTATTTCATTCAATCATTTTCCACACACAATTTTTCCTATTCAGAGCAGGCTGGAGGCTACCCCAGCAAGCATTGGATAAATGGAAGGCAGCCAGTCTGTCATATAAACAGATCAACACACTTGTTCGCATTCACACCCATAGCTGAGTTTTTAGTTCATCTTACTTGGATATCTTTGGACAGTGAAGAGAAAGTGGAGCATCCAGTAGAAACCCAAGGGAACCCAGAGAGAAGATACAAACAGCATGCCAAATTTACTGTTTTCAGGATATTTTCACTTTGATTTTAATTGTTCACCCATATTTTATTAGAAACTGCAATAGCCCTGTGAGTTGAACTACCAGGAATTAGCTCATTAGCTTTTGTTTTTGAGAGTTTGCATTAACGATTGATACCACCTTTGTATCTGCAGTATATATAGAGCTAATGTGAACATGTAACATAAAGGCTGAAAGTAGGGTTTCTGAGGCTCAGGTGGTAAAATGGGATGTCCATTGATCAGAAAATTGGCAGTTTGATCCCCAGCCTCTCCATGTGCCGAAGTGTCATTTGGCAACACTCTGAAACCCAAGTTCCTCCTAATAGCAGGCAGGCACCCATTTTAAAGTGCTTAATAGTACCTAGCTAAGGTTGAAAAGCGCTATAGAAGGGCAGATCATTTACCAAAAACAAGAATAGCAAGCCTGTGACTTTCAGATGCTACCTTCTGGTAGTATCGACCTACCAGAACATACAAAGCTCATCAAATCACATGTTAGATTTTGTTTGTTTAATCCGCACTAAAATGCAATTTTAACAAAAGACATGTTGCACTCTACCAGTCCCCTACTCTATGTGTTAGGCCATTTCTTTGCCAGTTGCCCTCAGTTTGTGGAGTCACCATGAACAACATGACAATACAGTGTTCTTTTGTTAACACTTGAGTGAATGTAAATTGCCCAATATGTAAAACAGCTTCTTTAATTTCCTTTTATATACTAAATGGTGAAGACGAGATGCTGTAGCTTATTGTCATGATTTTGTCGTTCTGTCTTTTTCAGGTACAAGAGTGGTTATGCCTGAACTGTCAGATGCAGAGAGCTTTGGGAATGGACATGACCACACCTCGCTCCAAGAGTCAGCAACAGATCCACTCTCCTTCTCACGCAACCGATCCAGAACTCAAACCTGACGCTTCAACTCAGCCTGCACCCCAGACTCAAACCCCTCCTCAGACGCAACCTCCAGCCCTGGCCCATCCGGCGCCTGGTCCCCCCAGACAGACTGGTCCAGCTGGCCCAGGTCAGCAACAAGGAAAGCGGCTTCCAGGGGCAGTCCCTCTTCCTGGGATGGCCAAGGCCCCCTCCCAACCGGATCTGTCCCGTAACTCTCCTGCCCACCAACCCCAGCCCCCCCGCCAGGACCAGACTCGCAGTGCAGGGAGCTCTCCTTCACGACAGCCTCCACCTCCAGAGCAGACTTTTGGGAAGTTGTTTGGCTTTGGTGCTTCGCTTCTTAACCAAGCCAGCACGCTCATATCTGAGACTACTCAACCCCAACAACAGCCCCCAAAACCGGCCCCCA
Source organism: Amphiprion ocellaris (assembly GCF_022539595.1). NCBI lineage: Eukaryota > Metazoa > Chordata > Actinopteri > Pomacentridae > Amphiprion > Amphiprion ocellaris. The sequence goes on along the minus strand of NC_072770.1, from coordinate 28,482,873 downwards.
AACCAGGAGGACCTCCAGGTCCAGGACCTGGGGCGGGCAAACCCTCAGGACCTCAGCCTACAAAACAGGGGCCTCGAGCCCCTGCTGAGCATCAACAACAACACCCTCCCCCGGACTCCTCAAAACCAAAAGTCTGTTGTCCTCTCTGTAAGACAAACCTCAATGTGGGCAACACAGCAGAAGAACCCAACTACAACACCTGCACACAATGCCACTCCCAAGTGTGCAACATGTGTGGATTCAATCCCACCCCTCACCTAGTCGAGGTAAGACTGATTTGATTTCTTTAGCTTTCAGCTGTGTGTAAAAAAGTATCAACTGCTCTGCACCAGCTTTCAGATCGTGGATTCGCTAAATTGAATGATTTATTGACTTATTTTTGTGAAAATGCTGTGTCACGCTGAAGTTGAATGGGTTTTGTTGTTATCCATTTGTGGCTACCTGGTCTTGGAGTGAACAGCAGCATTTCACAGAGGATTCCTGTGTGCATGAATCAGGTGTTTGGCTTCAGGTGCTGTCAAATGACCAACAATCGCCTCCATTTAGTTTGTGTCTGAGGTTCTTCACGATCTGCATGATGCTGTTTTCTATTGTTTCTTAGTGTTTTTGAAGAAAGCTCTGTTATTGTTCATACTTATTCTTTAACACGGAAGGATTAGTGCATCATTATGAATACTAAGAATTGTTTCAAAAATGTTTAAGGCAAAGACAATTTCTGCAGAAGAATAATTGATCTTTAGATTTTCAGCAGCATCTTCTGCATGGAGCTTATACACACAATGCTTTATGTAAGCCTGTGAGCTTCTCTTTTCTCCCGCCTTTCTCTCAGTGTTTCTTAGTCAGGACATGCTCTGTTCTGCTCTGTCAGGGCCTTTCATGTACTTAGCTGAGTGAAGTCCAAGCTGTGACTCACCTCATCAGTGGCTGTTCTGGAGCAGCACAAAAATATATTTCCAATCTACTGGAAACAGAGCCTAATCAAGTTCAATTTAATGGACAATTTTAGTATTGATTAGTCACTTCCAAGGGTCAACTGAGGGCATATTCTTCTTTTAAGTGCTCCTTGTGTCATGGAGGAAATCCACTTGGTAAGAACAGAGAGTTGGAATAGCTTCCAGAGGCAGCCAATAACAGAGTTTAATTATGCAAATCAAGTCCAATTGAATGATAGCAGTAATAACAGGGCTGCTGCAGAGCTCTGGCTTTTTATGGGCGAGTCTTGTCTTCCCAGGCATCTGGTTGTCACAGGCACTAGCACAGGCCATTCATAGATCGCTATGGAAACAGAGAGATAATTTGTTTGTCAGCCGTCCCTTTCATGCTTGGCTGCTGAGATGCTGAGAGCCTGCAAAAACTTTCTGACTGCTGTTGCTCTGTTTTCATGAGAGACTCAGTTATTAGGTGTGTTGTGTTTCTGCTCTGCTGGCTTGAGTCTGCAACTCAATCTAGCATAAGGTGCATTCTTTCCAAACCTGTGAACAGTTTTTGTTGTCATTCCATGTGAGCTGGCAGGTGGGTCGCTCTAGAGTGGGTGAGAACCATTTGGACATGGTGTGAGGCTTTGTACTTTGAATCTTGGTTGCTCAGCTTGATTTCCACAGCTTGTTTTTGCACAGTCACCCTCCTCATGCTGTCCTAATCTCTCCAAACTTTTCTGTTTCTCTGTGTGTGCTTTTTCTTTGTACTTTTTTTTTTTTGCCTGTCATAATTGTAATCATTATCCCTTGTTTTCAAAGATGTGATGAGAAAGCTGTGTGAGTTAGGGATGCACCGATCCCCATACCGGGATCAGGTAATCATGTGTGATGCCATGCTCATGCACTCTGTTGATACTAGCAAAACATATCTAACACAACGCACCCAATACCACTTTGGTGAAACATTATGTTAACATAGGCAACGAAGGAGAAATGTCAGTCATTTGGAGTTATTTTAAACTATGTAATGACAACAAATGTAAGAGGGGATGCAAGCTCATCTCTGGCAAACTGTCAAGAGGAAGAGTGAAAAACAGCTCACTTAATATTTGTATATAATTTCATTATGTCTAAAGTCCCAATACAAAAGAGAGTTAAAGGAGTTTTGTAATGCTAGCTGCAGGACAACACCCCACTTTATAGCTGGAAAAGCAAGAGAAAATGTTGAGACAACCCAGTAAAAACACCAGAAGCTCTACCAGTGAAATTGATGTTGACTAGCCGATGTTGACTTTTGAAATTGCAGAAATACTTTTGTTACATTCTCTGTTTGCTGTAGACCAAGAGATACCAAGGACTAACTACATCAAAGAATCTTTCTGAAGCTGGATTCACGGTCTGTCTGATGTCTTCGGTTATCGGTTTCCTTGACACTTTTCCAGTATTTTGCTATCCAAAATATGTAATTTTCCATAACTTAGGAATGCAACTTTAACACCCACTTCATGGTGTGATTGGCCAACTGGGTGGACGTGAGAGGATCTGGGCATCTTCATTCTCTTCAGATGTTACTCAACTATGTGAAAGACTTTTCTGTGTACCACTAAGCACAACACTCCCAATGTCTCCCTTAAAGCCCCCCTCTGGTGAAAAACAAGTTTTATTAACTTGTCAACATGTCTATATGGTTCCTCATGCATACTGGAAGACACATGATGGGTGAAATACGTAGTTGATCTGATAGCTGAGCATTTGTCTGGAAAGTAAAGAATCAGACTTTCAGGGCTTCATATATAGCATATATAACGTATATGTTTCATATATAAAAAGAAGCCAATCCTGTAAAATTGTGGTTTGGTTCTTATCAGCATTTGTCTTCAGAATCAGTTTCTTCTTTAAACATGTACAGCTGAATAACTTCAATATTACAACTTACCATTGTGTAGTGTAGAGTAGTTTTACAGTGTTTGAATAGAGTTGTGTCTGCATTGTAGAGGAAGCAGCAGTGCAGAGTTACATTTAAGCCATTTCAAGGCAAGAAAAAACTATTTTCATTGAAAAAAGAATAAGTAAATAAGAAATTTTAATACCTGGAGATGAGTTTTTAAAGGTTTAATCAATGACCGGAAAAGGACTTTAAGAGAGTGTCTGAAAATGTTCCTTGCTTGTGGCAGTTTTATCCAATAGCTTCTCTTTCTCTCTTCTCTATTTCTCCCTTCCTCCCTCTCTCTGTGACACCTGGCTTTTCACCATGCCTTCCAGTGTGTCCATTCAGATCAACTATAAACACATTTGATTTATGATGGGGCCAGAGAACACGTCATATAGAATTAGTTCTGGTCACAGACCATAAGCTATCCTTTACTAAACGTGCATGACTTCATGAAAAAGCACAGCAGCATGTTTCAGTTTACAGCATCACAAGTGATATTTGGACCAGCAATGTCTGCTCAAGGTCTCTCATCAGCTTCACTGTGCAGTGGATCGAAGTGCATTTTACTACCGAGCAAGTCATACTACAAGCAAAGCAACTGCACACTGCACTCACACACCAGCTGAGCTGTAGCAGGGGCTGTCTGCAACGTCAGTGCACTTTTATAGCAGAAATCCTGCATTATTATTAAGTACTTACATCAGTACTCGATATTGGTAAGAACCCACATGTAGAAACTTGTACTTGGCCTGAAAAAAAGCAATGCATCCTTAATGTAGGTGCATTATTTCATCATATACTGGTCTGTTTTTTGTTTTTTAGTGATCTATCATCCAGCTTCAGTATCTCAGTCTAGATGTGAATTAACACATCCTTTGTCCACCTTCATCTGTGCTCAGTGGCTGATAGATTTGGTAGTGACAGCTGATAAGGCTGGTGATGTTTTAAGTTATTGTTATTGTCAACAAATTCCATGAAAAGACCAAAATCATCAGCTCATTCATTTTCCTCTTCTGTCATATCAGTGGCTGTCAGCCTAAAGCTCATTTGTTGTCACGGAAAATGTTGAGTTCAAAACAGGTCATAAACGTATGCTTTCAATTTTTAAAATGGCTAAATAATTTCCTAAATCAGCTTGGCACTATAGCCTTTTAGTTTTTAAACAAACCTTTCTAAGAGAATGAAGCAGTGTTTTTGTCAGTTTGACTATTTTTATTTGTAGAGTCGCTGCTGTAGTGATTTTTTTTTTTTAAATAGAAGGAAGGTGTTTGTTGGATAGATCATAATGAAGGAACATGTCACTCATTGCGACAGTGTAGCTCATTGATGTTTGTGTTTTTAATGGCTTATGGACAAAACAAATATCTACAGCACTGGGAAATCAGATATATCCAGAAGAAGTAGAATCAACTCATTGTTGGTGTTATTTCATGGGATTTGTAAGTTAGGAAAACATACATTATCACCAGACTTATCTTTTCAAGGTTATTGTTTTTGTTTGTTTCTTCAAACATATTATAGTTTAAAATTTGCATTATCTTTGCTGTTTAACACTTTGTCAAACAGTTCACAATTAACTACACATTTATTAGAAGTCTTTCCTCCAATGTTGACTGCTCAGAAAATGTTTTTACGAATAGAAAGCATGCAAATGTACAAAGTACAGTGTCTGTAAAGGAGTTTCAATATGTATTAGTTTTTTTACACTGACGGAGGAGAATATGACAAAGTGGAAACAAATCTCAGTAAAATAATCTAAGTTAATTGGAAATATGAGATTCTAAAATACAGTTTCAATAAGTGTTCACACTCTTTACTATGCCATGCAAACCGTCTCCTTTGGTAATAGATCATCACATCCTCTAATAGAATATTCTCTCACTGTGTCTACTTTGAAAAATGTTCTGTAGCTTGTGGAAGTCAGAAAAATGTTGGAAATATTCATGAAAATACATTTTCTGTCACGTTATTAGTGACACAATGCATAATTCATTCAGAGTGAATTAGGCTAAGCTGCATCATATAAAAAATAGTCGGACACTTTCTAATCTGTGACGAGACGGAGAGTGCCAATGTCTGTGCGAGAATGAGTGGAAGAACGGAGGAGGAGAGGAAGGAAAGAGGTGAAAGATTTAGGAGGGGGAGGAGGAGGAAGAAAGTGAGAATCAGAGATAATGAGTGAGAGAGAGCCAACTGTTTGTAACGTTGCAGAATATTTCACATCAATTAGTGCTGAAAGTCATGTGTGGATCTGAGTAAATAAGTTGTCCTTGTTTCGGGACTTCTTCTCCCTCATTACTCTTCTCAAGGAGATTAAAACCGACCTTGTGTCATTGTTGTCTCCCCAGAGTTTGGTCGTAAATAGAACATAAAATGTTTTCACTGGAGTGTCTTCTGCCCAATCAGATGCCAATCCTCATTCCTGAATCTCTCTGTCTTTCTGTCTTTCCTCATGCTAACACCAGCTACTTGAGCTTAGTGAAGCAGATACAGCAGAGTAGATGCCAAGCTTTAGCTCTTTCTTGACTGTAAATACAGGTAGAGGTGTGTTTGACATATTACATTATGTTTCAATTCCCAGCAGTCTCATTGTAACATTATTTTTCCCTTGTCAGTTTTCCCATATGCCTAATTTTTTTGTTCCCATGCTTGGGCAGGTTCCCTGATCTGTGTGTCTACTATTATGATATAGAAGTGTGCCCACTGTTCATAACGAGACAGAGGTCCTGAGTGGATCGTTAGTAAAAGAACTGAATTTCTCATGGAACTGTAGAAAAAGTGTGGAGAAACAGAAAACATAGCTCATCAATAATTCAGTGAGGGAGAACATTATAAATAGTTCATGCAGTGTGGAGCAGTGAGAGAGCTGCGTTTGATTCCACGTGTCACATAAGGTCATTGTGTGTTGATGTCGGCGTGGACGTTCATGCATGTGTGTGAGGGAAGAAATGCATATGAGCAGGTGCATGTGTCTGTATTAGGCTATTAGTTTAACTGGGGAGCGGGAGCAGGTTGTATTGTGTAAATGTAAGGATTACATATGATTTATTAAGCAAGCAAATACTGTGCACAAACAAACAAAAATTGTAGTTACTCTTCCATCACATATATTAAAGATCCATTACGGTGAAAATCTAGTTTACTACCTTGTTAACATGTTCATATGGTGTTTTTTATATGCTGGAAGACCTGTCATGGTGTGATTGGCCAGCTTCATGGCAGTGAGAGGATCTGGGCCTCCTCTTTTCAATGTCTCATATCAGTGTTACCCTGAAAGGAAAACATATTTTTCCCCTTGTTAATATATCCATATGGTGTTTTTCATTTGTTGGAAGACATGCCATGAGCGAAATAAGCAGTCAACGTCATGACTGAGTGTTTCCACCTTGAAACTGCAAATAATAGTCTAAAAAACACAGATTCAGACTTCTAGGGTTTCATATGTAACAGATCTAAGAATCCAAACTGGAGCTTTCTGTATCTTCATTCTTCTGCTGTTCTTACTCAAATGGCAGAATTACTTCTGTATTACATCTCACTGTGCAGCATGAAGTAGTTTTACAGTGTTTGAACTAGTGTGCTCGAGCTGTAGTGAATTGGAAGGGATGCACGGAATGAGAGGCAGACGCTTCATAGATCTTCAGATTCTAGAGAAAGCAACAGTGTAGAGTTCCCTCTATACCTTTTTAAGACAGGAAGGGATTATTTTCATGGAAAAAAACTTCCTAGTATGTAACTTTGATACACTGAGATGAATTTTTAGAGGTTCAATCAGTGACTGGAGAGGGACTTTAGGTCTACTTAATACAAAATTCAACACCTCTCGCAGCTCATAACAGATTAATTTCCTCATTTATACTTGTCTGTTCAGTCTCAACATGCCTTTTCAGCTACTTAATAAGACTCTCTCATCCTCTAGAATATAAGGTGGATGAAACAAACTTGAGTTTAATAATAGCATATCCTGCTGATGTGTCAGCAAAGTAAAGTTCAGCTGTGGTCTATTCTGGATCTCCTCTCTGGTCACCATAGTTTGGTCTGGTAGAAACAATAAAGAGCTGCAAAAAGGTCAGCATTTAAATAACTTTTTGACATAAGCATATTTTCTAGTCAATGACTCATTGTTTTACATTCTATCTGTATTGTGCAATATATGATGAAGCCATACATGCCCACAGGACACTATATATACACTCACACCCAAGAGTGCTCTCACAGGCTCCGTCTGTAATATGCACAGCTGTGGCAAAGTAATAACAGTTAGAAACTGTGCAAAGAAAGGCATTTTAACAGTCTGTAACACCGTCTGGAGGAACTGTGTGGTATATTGGCTCACTTTTATGTGCCTTGAATACATGATGCAGTAAACTGTGCTGTTCACACGAGCTGATAATGAAATTGCAGAAAAGGCATGTACTCTTCAAAAACAATGTCAGATTTTACAACATTTTTTCATAGAAGTCGAGGTAGAGGTTGATTCGGCCACTACTGAGAGCTGGATATGATTAAATTAATATCTTAAATTATAGATATGATTGCTCTTAAATACTATTTTTCCCTTCAGCACTACAAAATAGCTCGAGACCTAGGTAACCTTGAAGTCACAGCCGGCATACAGTGAACATATGTAGAACATGTAGTATTTGTGAATGTGTCACAACTCTGCAGGAACACAGTTGCCGCTCTCACACAGAGCCACAGTATAGATGAACATGTCATTCTCATTCTCAAACATGCTGGAAATGTTTTCTGAAGGTTGGCACCAGCCTGTGTCTCCCTCAGGAGTCTCATCCAAAGCCAGATGGCTGGCGGCATCAGGCATCCAAGCCTGCCGCGCTCAGCCTGGCTGCTCCCAAAGTGATGGTGCTACACCATCACAGATTCAAACACCCACCCGGCTTCAATCAGCTGCTTACCACCTTTTAATATATCCCTATTCCTTTATGCTGCCTATATTAACCAGTACACAAAGTGGTACTGGCAAAACAGTTGGCATTCACAGGCCCGCATGCATCTTGGAAATGTTACATAGGCCTGCATGCATGTATTCACACCCACTGAAACACTGTACTAAGGACAAATATATTACATACAGTAAGTTGCTGTTTTATTTTTCAGATATTTTGAATAAGATTCAGAATACTTTTATTTGTAGATCACAAAGACAACAAAGATATATTTATAATTGCACACAGTGAATTGTCTGTTCCTGAGATTTCATCTTTCATCACTCCAACTATCATTTAAAAAGCTAATGGTAGCATCTGGTACTTTTTAAAACACAGTCAACATTTGTGTCCCTGGAAACACACACATACACACTCAGATGGATGCACACACACATTATCGTACCTTATCCTCCTGTTCCGTTATTTGAAATGTCATAAATTGGTGAACAGTAAAGCTGCCATAAGTCAAAAGTAGGAATAGATTCTTGTAAAATATTTGATTGTTGGCATGTACCTTATTTTCACAGCTCCAGATCAAATGTGTTGTATTTCACCAATATTGTACAGGTTCAAGTGATGTGCCAGATACATAAAATCTTCCCCTCGACACATCATTCTTTAATGTGACTCAATGGTCGTTTTGCTCTCTTTCTTCTTGTTCCAATTCAGTATGGATCCATGCATGCACCTTCCATCTCTTTGCACGATTCACTGATCTTCTCCCTCTGTGTGCATTCCTCTTCCTCCTGTCTACATGCCTTAGTCGGGGGCTGCTTGCAGTTGACACATTGATCGAATTGCCAATTACTTGTGACTGAATCGCTTGCAGTTGACATTGCAACATGGGTGCTCAGTGCTCCTGATTTAGTCAGCGTTGTGCTGATTTAACCGTGACAGCAGTTCAAGCGTCTTAAAACCTCTGCACATAGTAAGACAGGGTATTTATAAGAGGTGATACAGACACAAACAGAAAGAGACAGCGAGTGGTGTGTGTCTGTGTGTGTCTGTGTGTGTGTGTGTGTGTGTGTGTGTGGGGGGGGGCTCACAGAAGGAGCTAGTTGAGAGTGTTGCTAATCCATGTTGAGGGAGTGTAGTGATCCCCTTGAGTACAGTGCTTAACCCCAACACACCATTGTTAAGATCCACCCACATAAATAAGTGCCATCTGAGAATAGTAAGCCTTGTTGGATAATTAAACTGAGACAATTCCATTTGGACTTTTTTCTGATAAGTATATTAGCGTTGAAGGGAGTGCAAAGTGGAAATACCATTTTTTTTGTACCCAAAAGCTGTATTACTAATAAGTAGGTGCATCCTAAGTAGAGTACAGTATATCCAGTGATAACATTCAGTGTGTGACTGTGCTACAGTTTGACAGGAAGAGGATGACTGCTTCATGTTGAGATTATGTGGCACCAAGCACAGATGGCTGGCTGGTTTGGAGGCTTAAATGCCACTCACTCTCATCTCTGGGACCTTTGTGTTTGGCACCAGACTCTGGTCTCAGACTGAGTTGCATACACTTTGTCTAAACTTCTGTATATCACAGATATGCTGAGACATCCAGAATGACTTTCACCTTCAAGTTTATGCTTCTCAAGATTGTTGATTATTTTTTTTGCCAGAACTGTTTTGCCAGATTCTGAAGACAAATGACAGGAAATTGAAAAGGATGAGAGGAAAATCTACCATATGTCGCACTTTTTGACACTGAGATTGCGTTGTATGCACCTTATTCAGCTTCATTTCAGTGTACCACAAGTGTTCATTTTTCACAAGATGTCTTTCAGGTCACCCCTGCCTGCACCAGTAGCTACAACAGCTCTTTTGAATAATGGCTATCTGAGGAGCACAGTGACCATACTGAACCCGAACTACCCCCTTTAGTCTTTTTGCGGTTCCTTCTTCAAATGCCCTTTCTCTAGTACCTTGTAAGCGAATGTGCTTTGAAGCCTACAAGGAAACTCTGCATTGGCTTAATCACCTCTTCATAACTCATCATCTTCAAGGCCTGGTGGCTATGCTAACAAGCTTTTGCGATGCTCCAGGGGCCCCTGGCAGGGCCGTGTCGATCCTTGCTGTCAGACTCATAGAGGTGGGCCAGTGCAGTCCTCCCACCGCTGCTACTGGGCCCTCCTGTCTCAACACATCACTTCACTCGCCTCATCAGTGCTCTTGCTCTCTCTTCCCTGCAGCACCTCAGGCATGCGACTACTCCCTAATGCTGGCATTAGGAAAGAAGAAAGGGGTTAGTTGAATGTGCTCTATGCTTAGAGGCTGCAAATGCTAAAAGGCTGGCGACACTAATGTGAGATTTTAGAACAGAGAAGTGTGGTTATATGTCAGGGGAACACAAAAACACAGTCAGACAAGGCGAGGGGGAGCTATAATGAAAGGGAGCAGGAGATTGCGAGACAAAATGAAAGAGATAAAGCTCACTGATCGCTCAGATATTACATTTAACCCCTTGCTAATCTTCTCAATGCTGCAGCTGTCGAGCAGCTCTGGAGATGATCAGATCAGTTAACGAGGGTCTGAGCTGCTACCATGAGCAGAGACCCGACAACAATAACAACAATAGTAAAAGCAGCATGAGGACCATTAAACTCAATGAGAAAGATGGTCTTTCCACTAGCAAAGACACTGGAGCTGCACTGCCAGCACAGACTAATGCTCTTGATCACTGTTTTAAGTAACCAAGCACTTATTTCACAAACCAACACATACAGGATTTTCTATTGTATTGTATTTTCTTTTGGAAAGTTCTCAAGCTAATGCCAGGTAATGGCATACATCTCAAGATGCCACAGAGACATCAGAATAATCTACTGGATAAATTTAGATCTTTGCTACTGTATGTCTCATAAAAACGACTCCGAATTTATCACAGGATGGGCCTTGTTCATGCAAACCCGAGTGAATGAAATATGCTGTATTTCATATGTACCGCCCCTTAAATATCTTAAATATCCCTCATATGAGTCCTGTTTGATCAGTAAAAAGACTCTTCTCCGTATGGTCAAGTTTCTATTTTGAGTCAAATTAAATTAACCAATTATTTTCAGACAAAGTACATGACAAGACTGTTAGCTGTTGTATGCCTATATGAACCCTCCATCAGGACATTTTGTCACATATGTCAACTTACTTAGCGTTTCTTATCTTTCTTATCCTATTAATCTTATGTAAGCCAGTTTAATCTCTTGTTAATGTGGATCACACATTATCAAATCTTCATTTTTAAGTGTACATTCAGACTTATCTTTGACATTTCTTTCTTGAAGTGTGTCAGATTATTTCTATTTAGTTTGTAGGTAAGTTTTTGATAGATACTTCTTTAGACTGCTTACACACTTGCTAATTAAGTTAAATATGTGCATGCACACATGGGACGGCCACAATAAGCAGCCTGTCCATAACTCTCCTGTAGAATTAGCAGACTTATATTTTTTGCAGGACTTTATTCGTTCAAATTGTCATCTTGCTTTCTTGTCATCTCATATTCTAGTGATGGGTTACAGCCTGAGTAACTTGTCTGAAAGTCTAACATGAGCTACATGGATTTTATGTGCTTGGCTGCTAGCTGTAGCTTTGCCTGGCAGGAGTAATAGAAACTCATCTAAAATAAAACAGGGCCGAGAAGACAGCCTGATTAACTTGTCCTGGGGACAGACATATGTGACAAGATGAGACACATGACTTGTTTGGGCTTGGCTGCCAACCACAGTGTAAAATAGGTTTGTGTGGCTGCAGCTTGATTAACATTCTGGAAAACAGATGTATCTTTAGAGCTCTGACTTTTGTGTTTGTCGCTGCCTTTATTCCTTTTTTGCCTTGGAGGAGTTATGCAAAATGCATAACTGACTCTTTAATCTTCATGGCATCACCCTTCTTCTGTCTGATACTGCAGATAGACTTTACTGTTATCAACTAGTGCATGCGCCTGACTTAATCTCATTCAGCCACACAGCAATTCTGTGTCCTATTATCTCGCTGACATTAAGTCTGTATGCTGATTAAAGCCCGCAAAGGTGGAGAACGGTGAATGAGTCAGGAAATATAACTGCGCAATCAAGGGGGAAGGTAGTGTAGGAAGGTGAAAATAAGACACATCAAAGACTTTTCATTATACTGACTGCATTAGGCAGTTTGACCACAGAGAGAAGTGCATTCGCTAAACCAAGCTGAGCTGCGTGCTCTCGCTCTGGGTGCTTTTAAAGCAAGATTGCAGAGGGATAAACTCTGCAATTCATCTTGAATATTCTCAAGGCAAATTAGCAGAGCTGGGCTAAAAGGCTTAACAAAAAAGGAAACAGTCAAATACCACCCTTTGCTTTCAGAAAAGCTTCAGTCGTCCTTTGAATGCTGTCTTACAAGTCCTCAAGTGTATGAGGAGGGATATTGGATTGTTCTTGTCCTCTAGGAAAGATTTTACTTCTTTGAGGGATGAAAGAGTTGAATCCACAGAATCTCCCATAATGATTCAATTATATTTAGCTGTGGTGGAGGCGATGGATTAGGATTATTATTGTACATGCTTTTTATAGAAATAGTATTCCATTTACCTCCCCCCTACCTTATATTCAGATCAGGCCATACGTATTTGGACAGTTAGACTTTTTTTTTTTCTATTCTTCAGGCTCTGTGCTCCAGCACATTCAACAACAAAAAGGATGCTAGTTTATATTAAAGTGCCAAGTCTTCACTTTAATTTAACTGTGTGTACGTCAATATTGAAAGAACTGTGTGTCAAATATAGTTGTTTTAATACACAGTGCCAAAATTCAACGGGTTTAAAAGTAATTGGACTACTAAATGATACACACCAAAAGGCAGTTGGCTTGGCAAAATCAAGAGCTTGGCACATTCTAAAAAAGCAAGTGTGTACAGAAAAACTGGAAACCCAAGGAGCAAAAGTCTTATGGATGTGCAGGGGATTATTTCTGCAGTGAAGAAAAACTCCTTAATGGCTGCACACATGTCAATGCTGAATGATCAAAAGAACACTTCATAAACAGAAGTTGTAAGCCTCAAAAACAGAGGCCTGGCTGCAAAAACTGGACAAGATGTGGAACAAAGTTCTGTAGATCTGTAGTTGTAGTTCTGCAAAACAAACAAAAATCAGACTCTGTATATATGATGGAAAGATGAGTGCGTGGTGAAAAAAAGGACAGCTTAGAACCCAATGAAGTCCTGACTGAGCTGCATTTTACTTGCTAAAAACAAAGTGCCACGAAGGCCGGGAAGAGCATCACCGGGACCTTTCACGAAATACTGAATGTGAATCAAAGTCACTCAATAAATAAAAATGGAAAAAGGGATTACCAAAACATTTTAAAATCAGTTATACAAATCATTGGGAATCGGTAGAGGACAAAATATTAGTAATGTGTTGGTACGTGTTCACAAGAACCAGAAGAAGGAACCATGTACCTGCATTCTGCACAGACTATAAGGGCTGCAGGCTATATTGGTTGAGTAGAGCCAACAGTATAAAATGGTGCAGTGATCTAGAAGTGACAGCTTTGCTAGCTCAGCCCGGAAAGGAAACGGTCTTAATTTTTGCCATATTTTTAAGTTAAAAACATGAAGACTTGACAATTACTTTCACCTCTCCGCTGCAAGTTAAGTCCGAGGCCTTAAATAAGACTCCAAATTCAACCTGGAGAACCAGTTTTTTCTTTAAAAGGAAGAAATTAAACAATATCCATCTTGTCCTAAATAAGCTGTAATAAATTGTAACCCATCTCAGACTGCAGTGTCAGGAGAAGAACAAAACAAGGGTTTGATGTTTTAAGTGAGAGGCAGATCTGTGTATCCTCAACATAGGAATGGAGAGAAAGTTTATGGTGGTGAATGATTTGGCTCAAGGGGAGCATTTAAACAGGGAAAAAACGTAGTGGTCCTAAAACTGACTGCTGTGGGACCCCTTAGGTAAGAGATAATGATTCAAAGCAGGCTTTACCTAAGACAACAGTAAATATTTGATAACTCGCATAGGGCCGAAGCAGATTAAGAGCTACACTTTTCATACCAACACAACACAATGACATTGTGCTGTCAGATCAAAGAGGAGCAGGACTGAAAAGTCACCACAGTCAGCTGCAATGAGGAGGTTATCAGTAATATTCATGCTGTGTCTGTGCTGTGGTATAGTCTAATTAGCGAGTGGAAATCCTGAAATATGACATATGTGATCAACTGTGGATAACTGGCATTAGGGGGATATGAAGCCTGGTATTGTCAGCTTTATTTACAAAAGATTCATTCACCAGTGTCTAACTCACTACAAATAATAGCCATGAAGTTAGAAATATGCTTCAGACACAACAACCACGTGGTGCCCCTTATAGTCTTGGTTACACTGTCTTGTAAATGCACTGAGAGACCCCTGTTGAGGACAGACGGTCTCACCAATTCGATCGGCCTTCATGTCAGTGCGTCAAAAGATAGCACCTGTTGCTGCCATTGAAACAAATAGAAACAGACAGAATATGTAAATAAAGAGCAGGAAACATGACCTGACCCTGTGCTTCTCTGTCCCTGGATGGACGGCAGAGACACACACACTTAATGGCAGATGACACACTGATGTCCTGCAGCAACACAGAGTCCTTCTCACAAAACGTTCTTCTATGTGCAGTTGGCCATTGTGTTACAAAACCTTCATCTTCTTCTGTAAACACCCTCATAATGTGCTTGTTTGTAACATCAGTCATGTAATTGTCAAGTAAAGGATAGGGTTAGCTTTGAATACCTGCTTGTTTACTTTTTATATTTTAAAAAATTGCTTAGCTTTAACTAGGCTTCTATGGTTCCCAGAGGATGAATCCAAATGACTTTGGTGATTTTGTGCCTTTTTTCTCATGTTAACATCAAAGCAAATGCTCAGTTTGTCCTATAAACTGGTTTGTGATGACAAACCTGCAATGGTAATGACACTCTGTGTTTAGTGCTAATTAGCAGATGTTAGCAAGCGGAACTAAGATAGCAAAATACTAAACTTTATACCTAAAATCAGCTTTGTTGCACTGTCATTCAGGTCATGTTAGAGTGCCCATGCTAGCATTCAGCCCAAATCACTGCTGTATCTGAGTACAGTAACACACTGCCACAAAAATAATAATATGTACAGCAGCTTAGCTGTTTTAAATGCTTTTCCAGTGTCTATGCAAGGTTACACAGTAGTGAATTTAATCTTTGTGGTTTCAGTTGAGCTGTGATGTACAGCGGCTTATGTATTGACATTTACATACAGCTGGCTTTTCATTAAATTCAACTTACATTTCTGTTCTACATACAGAACCTGCTTGCAGAACCTAAATTATCAACAATTATACCAAGTTATCTGTTTTATATATATTGCACAGACAATTGTTTTCTTGTAGAATTGTATCATTCATCAATCTAAATAGTTATTTACTACAGCTTTCAATTTAACTTCCTCAGACTTGTTAGGTATTATTCCAATAAAAGCAGCCCCAGCAGCGGCTACTAAGAAAATTGACTTATCTACCTGTAGGTTGGTCTACTAATAACTGTTATTGAAAACCAGTGACCCTGAGGTAGAAGAAATTGCATTCATTTGGAACAACACAGTGTGCAAATACTCTGTGTTTGGCCCCGTGAAACCCCTTGTGCTATCGTTTAACTATATTTTGAGAAGTCATCTTGAACACACTGTGTTGGACTCTACATGAGTGGCTGTGGCTATAGTTGAGTCCTGCTTGCTCAGTGGATGATCCTTCATTTCCTCTCTAATCCACAGGCCTCACCACGTGTCCCCATTGAAGGAGTCCCAGGGGATTGACCTATATACCTGCTGACTCTTACTGACCTGTCACAGGCGTGGCGTGGCTTGGCACAGCCTGGCACCCTGATGGAACATGTGCTCGGTCACGCTTCCCACTGCACACTTAGTAGTCTTAAAATACTGTTCATTCAGACTGGGAACAAAAGAAATGGATACGAAGGACTGTAATAGGCCTCTAATAGAATTACCTGTCCTGCTTATCTTTCATTATTATTCTGAATACCAGTGGACTGGAGACAGAGCATGATTATTTGATGTGGATTTTAACTTGACTGAATGTAAAGTTTGAAGCTCTTGTTGCATTTTGTTTAGCTTGCATGTGTCAGTACTCTACATGCAGTAGTCAAGGGGTTTATAACTCTTTTACTAGTATTAAACATGATTATATGTCAACACATCTGGGCCCCAAAGTGTGTGTGACATATTTCCCTACTCACCTTAAGCTGACCCTGTTCACACCTGCCTGGCAGCGCGCCCCTGTGCACATGCTAGTTAATAATTCACGCTGACCCTCTGCTCCCCTGACCTTCACTTGTTACGAATTAATTATGACCTCCTCTGTCGCATGCCTCATTAATCTCTGTGAGACTCAGAACTTGAAGGAGTATTATGATGATTTCTGCCTTTGTAGTTATATGGTGACCCTCTGAATTTCACTACGTTGTTACTTCGAAGGTTGACGTGGCTGCTGCCTCTGCTGTGAGTTGTCGGAAACATTTTATATTCAGGTAATGACCAAGGCTGTTTTGATGGGAAAGATGTGTAAGCTGTTGTTGAATTGCTGGGAATCTACAATAAGACGGAGAAGAAACACAGTCTGACATTTAGAAATAATAATTGGGGGAGAAGATTACAAATGATGCGTGACTGTGTTGCCATGCATAGCTGTTATGCTTCCAGCTCCTCACTTTTCTAGCAGAAAGTTTGTATCTTTGTATGACATTGCCTCAATTTTCCTTTCATCATGGCATGAAAATGGTTTTTTTTTGTCTCTTACACACATCAAATGCCCAGCCACAGCAGGCAAAACTATTTATCAGTCAATTTTTTTGAGTTCTGTCAATGAAAGATTATTTCAAACGAGGGAAAGGACCTTTGCTTCCCCTCATAACAATGAGCACCTACTATATCATACCACAGTGAAGTATGTGACTGCATTTAATGACAGCTGACATTTCTTGCTCGCAGCTTGTGGTCTGATTCCTGGCAGACAAACTATGTGGGGGACGGAATCTTGCTGTGAGTGGATTGACAGTAAGAGGGGAGGACTGAGTTTGTGTAGATTGCTCGCACTACTCCTGGCACATGTGTTCATACACCTATTTGACCACCATATCCAAATATACTGATGTGTATGTGTGTGTGTTTATCAGAAGTAAAGTATGGCAAGGGTGTGCGTGTTGTGCAGAGAATAAAAGATCAGGTGAAATTAAAAAAGGTTGGTTTTAAATATCCAGCCTACTGTAAATGCAATATTTAGAGGGAAGCTTGAATCTGACATATGTAAGTGCACTGTTTGTTTTTCAGTTCTGTTATGTGGGTGTGTACGCTCCCATAGGGCCCCACATCGCCATGAAATTGTGCACTCTCTGGCTCCCTCCATGGGTAGGAAATGTTAAAGCTTTCCACAGTATCTTATCTCACCAGCAGTGTGGCTGTGTAGGTCGACTACGTGTTACTTTTGTGCATTTTTGGCTGTATTTCATGATTGCAACAAGGAGGTCTGTGATTTGTCACCAGGATTCTGAGCTGCTGGACAAAGTCAAAGTATTTTTCAGATATATCACAGAGTCTAACTGGAACATTCAAGTTCAAGTGTATTGCTGTTATCATAGTAATTTGAGAAGCCTAGTGCAATGAAACACTTTTGGTCTGGCTGCTTCCATGGAGTGAACCGGCAAATACATATTTCAATAAATAAAATACAATAAAGCAGAAATAATACAAACATATAGTCAAGAAGGAAAAATTGAACAGCAGCTCCTTAGGTTTTGCTCAGTCTCTAAGTGCTGTAGCTTAATCATAGGCAACCGATCTTGCTGCCTCACCTTGAAGAGAACATTTTCCAATATTTAGCTCTTTTTACTTAGGCAAGCTTCCACTGTCAAAAGAAAAGACTGTGAATCGGTGTATTTCAGCTAAAGGGTGCAATCACTGGTAAACTGGGAGTTGTATGCAAAAGTAAAGTTAGAGCTATTTTAGCATGTTTCAAACATAAGAAATGAAAATACGTGAGGACATAAGATCAAACATTTCAGTATGTGAAACAATATGCTAATCTACACTGTGCTGTCTCAAAATACAGTGTAATTGCTTTTCACATTGGATGCACTAGTGTGATGAACAAAGAAAAAGCAAAAAATGAAAGAGGTCATTCATACTGATCAGTCCACAGAGGTTTAACACCGGACTCTGCAGTTCCTTTCAGCCAACTTTGCTGTTTTGTTTCACTCTTCTTGCTTCTATCAGTGTTGTTTTCAGGTGGCAGCAGGGAGCTATTTTCAGCAAAATAATAATAAAAACAAAAAGCCACTTTACTGTTCTTGCTTAGAGCTGAGACAAACTTATTGACTACATGGTGAATTTAGTGGATCACATAGCAGGCAAAGGTGTATTTTCATTAAATAGTTGGTGGAGACCAAAACAGGACTAAAAGGATAGGAGGTTGGACTTTCATTGTCCAGTGAACAGAAACACAACACTAGATGATCTGCATGATGTGTTAATGGGCAACTGTTTGCAAACACTTTTGCCTAGTTACCCCAAAACTTCACGCCACTGCTGAGCATGTTTCTTCTGCCCCCAAATAGCTCTTATTGTATCCACCTTCAAAAGATTGTATTGACTTCTGACTGTTTTTTATGTTTATATAACTGTGATGTCTTTTTTGAAGTTCTTGTGGAAGAAAGCAAACAGTGGTAGTTTGAACTGGACAAGTTACAATCTGGAAGACCATTCCGCAGATTGTTGCGGTTTTATTTTCTCCTTTTCTGTGCAAGTTGGCCTGAAGTCAGATTCCTTCTTGTACTTTGTAGTTGTTTTTTACAACTTCAAGAACACATTCTATGCCCTGGAGTTCTTCTACTGCTTTTGAACGTTTGTTATTTTTTCTTTCATTTTAACAATTATGAGAGAGACAGTAAACATGGTTGGTATTTAATTAAGCATAATACATTCCTTAGTGCTTTTAGTTTGTCATACACATACCTGTTTTATGCCTTTGTTGTGATTTTGTCATTAGAGGTTTTCCGTTTGGATAATTAATATGCTTCCCCTCATCATTTGATACATTTATTCCCAACAGATGCATTATGCAGGCAAACATACACACAAACTTGGATGCACACACTCAGGTTGCAGACACACTTTGTGTGAGTGATCAGGGCTCTAATGTCTCAGCAAGCGCCTGTGCAAGTGGGATCAATCTATGAGAATGGGATCAATCTCTCTGACCTTTTCCCTGTGGTAACCTGCAGTGTTCAATCTCTCATTATTTTGACAGTGAAAGGGCAACTTTTCCGGCTGTGAGCTGGAGCATTACTGCACTGCCCATATTCACTATATCCACCTTTGTCTCTTGCGACAGAGTCAGGTTCACACACTAACTGTTCTCTCTGTACAAGCATAAATAGAAATTAGATTTGCTTGTGCGTCAAACTCACCAAACACTTTTGCTTTAGCTGCACTACTGTAGAATTGAAACTTTGCGCAACACCATAATAATGCTTAAGGTAATTTTCTGGGTACATGATGTAATATCTGCTGAAGACATGTGCAACAGTGAAATAGGGCAATTGTTGTTTTTCTTCAGGGCCATGAGAGCTCAACATACAGCATTTAAGGAAAGCACATGCAAAACGATCACGGAAGGTGTCCTTCTCAGAAATGGGTGGCCAAATATACTCTGGCAGGCATTAATATACCAAGTAAAGTCTACGTGTGGGAGGCACTGAATAGACAAGCCATATTATTATTATAGCAATGTTATTCAAAAGTTTGTGTGGAAGGTTGTTAAAAATGGATCTCAGTATGTGTGTTGTGTGCACTCATATTTGTAAATGTGTATTTAGATTTAAAGTACTAGGATTTGTGAATCAGTAGAGTTATTTTCATACATTATAACCACTAAGTATTTCTCCCAAAAGAGAAAAATAAAATTTGAAATTTTGTCTCATTGAAATTTTGATAAAAAATATACTAAACCCACTGGTATGAGCAACCATGTTGAAAGTAGAAAATGTTAGAATGATGCAGGTTCAACCCCAGTGTTCATCAAAAACATGCGCTCTGTCCAGATGCTGAAAATCACTTGTTGACACATTACACGTTGCAGTAGACACAAACAAACAATAAACGCTTTAAATGTATTGGTAGATTACAATCAGTGCGTCGTCTCATCAGCTGCATCTGAATTACAGATCAGAGCCAATGTTAAGTACACACTCCACTGAGCAGACAAGTTAACCTCCTGCCATATAATGAGGTAACCAATTCACTAACAGGATGATCCCACTAACAAACTGAGCCTGCTGCCATACTACTGTGGCACACACACACAGTAGTTTGGCACAGTTGTAGAACCACCCTCCCTCCAAAAGTGAGAGGTCCAATGAATAATGAAGCACCCAAAAGAACTATAATACAGAGCAATGCCACTTTCTTTGTGGTTAAAAGTAACAAAAAGTGTTTTCAAAATTAATTCTTTCCTGCTTAAAGCACATGTTTAATTAGTTGTTTCTTTTGTAGTTTTGGCTATACTTTAATTTGTATGTATTGCGCTGTTGGAGATTACCACATTGAACTGGTTGCTCCATTTTTAAGGTTTAAAGGACTGTCTCAGAAACGCAGAGGCTCATTCTTTTATGCAGACCTGATTTTCTCCAAACAGTGTGGGTAGTGGTGGGAAGCACAGCCCACATCACTCAGTGCTGTACAAGCCAAAGCACTCTACATGAATAATTTGCTACTCCCAGCTCCTGTTTGGCCTTGCTCCTCTCTCCCAACGCCTTTCACCCACGCAGTGATGTTATGCTGATTCAGGAGCAAAGAGGGGAGTTTGGCAGTGCCAACATGGCAGGAAGAAAGCTGCTCCATGGAAAAAATGTTCATTAGTATCTAATTTAGGTGTTTAATTAGATTCTGCTTTTATGAACATGCCCAGAAAAGATGGTTGGATGTGGTGTGGAAGAAGTTGAAGGTAGCAAGTGGAGACTTCAGAAGCTTGAATTTATTTAAGATGGGTCGATTCTGTAATCTTATGCATTCATGTGTGCACACAGGACACACACATAGCATGTCTTCACTGTCTGTATTGTTGAATAGCTTCAGTGGTTGCCTGTCGGTCCCAGTGTGTCCTAGCTGTCCACAAACACACAGTCACTTGTCGTGAAAGAACCGGCACAGATGGCTAGTTCCGAGAGTACTGCACCTGTTTATATATAGCTTCTCAGTAGAGCACTTGAGAGATATGAAAACAAAGCAAGTCTGTCTGTTTGGCATGCCAATGGCTCCATCCACGCTTTGTGGTCGCAGTTGAGACAACAGATTCCTGTAGGATTTGGGCACATTAAGAAAGGTTCTATCTTGTACAGAAAAATAGCATCAGTAAAAATAGCATGTAGATTTTAAATGTTACCACCATGTCTGTCTTCAGTGTGTTATTTTATGTTTGGTTTTGGCAGCTTACCGTATTTGGGCATGTCACTTTGTCAAACTAAGTGGGTGAAGTTCTAAGTAAGGCAGCACCTCACAGTCACCCACTGTGGGTTTTGCTGTCCTTGAAAGGTTTTCAACCTGACCAAGTGTTTGCCAGGCTCTTATTTTATCTCCTTTTATGCTTTAAAATGTTGTAGCTGCCCACACTACAGTTACTGAAGCATTATTCAAAGTGAACTGCATATTTTCACACTGTTCATGATTCAAATGGCATCATTTCTAAAGGAAGGAGTTGCATAATTTATCATGCATGTTGCGTAAGGGCTCTAATTGAGTTATTATGAAGTTCCATGTTTGTTGTTGTGCTGTGTAAGGTGTATCTTTATGTGGTTGGCCTTGATCAGTTGTAGCTTTTAAAGTCAATGTGTCAAAGAGTAGAGGAATCTCAGTCTCACTTCCTTCATCGACACCATTTCGAGCATCAGCCGCAAATGTTTTTGTACAACTAAACCAACTGTCTGAACACTGAGCCTCCCCATTACCAAACAGCACACAGACATAGTCAAATGCCAGCTGGAGGAGAAAGTCAAACATCTTGCTAACTAAATACCCAGATTTATTATTTTTTGTTTTTGTTGTTGTTTTTTTTTTTTTTTTTCAAATTTTGTGAAGAAAATTGGAGGCTTCAATTTCTCCAGTGGCCAGAAACACAGCTCATTTTAACATACTATCTGCACTGGCCTCATAAAAATAGCCATTTACTTTTGATTGATTAACATCTATTATTTAATCAATATACAGTAATAGAATTACATATAGTGCAGATTACAGCTTTTGTGGTCATTGTCTTCACCACGACCACCATCATTATTCCACCACCACCTTCTCCTTCCTCTTTTTCCATCCTCCTCCTCATCATCTTTTTTCATCCTCTTCTGGTAAATGTGAGCTGTAGCTTTGTCTAGTACCACCCACACCAGTATGTGACTAACCATTATTTGTAGATTATTTTGTGTTCACAAATCAGCTCTACTGGGCAAATAGTAAAAGTATTGTGTGACAGCATGTGTCCACCTTTTATTGTCATGGCCAGTGAGCCAAACAGAGGACACACAAAGAGCCCTGAAAGAACAAATAATCAGTCTCACACTGACACAAGGCCTGATCAGTGCCTCTGCACTGGATAAGTATGAAGTGGGAAAGAAGGCAGACTGTGTCCTACTCCCAGCTCTTATCACTGGAGACATGTCTGTCAAACGTTGGTTACTGGGGTATTTAGATTAAGGTCCCCATTGTGCTGTTGGGATGCTCCTTCTTGGCTAAATGATTGTTATTCTGTCAGTCTCTCTCTTAGTTTACTGTTGGCTTTTCTCTGTTGTTTGTATAATTCAGTAGGATAACTCTTCTTCAGGCTCACCCCAAGTCTGAAATTTGACTAAAGCTTCAGAATCCCAATAACTTTTGTGGATATGGGTAGTTGCAATATAACATACAAGGACATTTATAACAAATGCTTTATTTGTAACCTACTCTGGCATCTTGACTGTTTGGGCCGCAGTAAAGATGTCCTCTGATACAGTCACTGAATACCTGCATTACTTTTATTTATTAGCTGTTACAGGGCATGTTGTTAAATTCCAGCTTCTGTATTTATGCTTTTGAAGTATGACCACAATAAAAGAAGTGATTTATTGGGCAGATGGTAATCAGCAATAGAGGTGTTTATGAGGTTATTTGTTTTGCTGTACAAGTCTGTGACACAAGAATGCTCCCTCCTCAGGCCTGAGGCACAGATGATTATCATTAACAAAAGGCTACGTTACAAACATGGTGCCCTCAACTCTATTTTCAGCTTTCATAACCTGCAATATAACCATTTCTTTCCATTGAGCAGTTTTATCGATCTCTTGCATTGACCTGAAATTGAATCTGTTTATGTTAATATCCTGTCTGTGATGGCTTTTGAACAAGACTTTTAGCAGTGTCAGAATTCATAACTATGGCTGCTCATAGAGTTCAGTGAGGATGACTGTGAAGGACAAATCTTGCTCTTGCAGATAGAAGGTTTGCTCTTGACTCCATAAAAGGTCTAACGACTATTGCACCCCTTCAGTCTAATAACAGATGTGTTAATTTGTATTCACACGGCACTCTTCTTCTGTGTACCCTGTTTGAGAGTGCTTAATGTTGTCAAATGATTAAGTCTTCTTGAAGAGATGAAAGGCCTTGTTTGGACAGGCTTTCAAATATTCAGTTGTTCAGACTTGCTATACTGAGTACTTGGCACTCCGTGACCATTTATGAAGCAACAGCATTTTGATTTAATTCATCCAACTAACAGACACATTTATATTCTTGTACCCATCAATCATCTTGAGTAACACTTAAGTAATGTGTTGTCACAATGTAAATGTCAATATGACCACAGGTGTTGATCATAATTTGTGTATTTAGTCTGAAAACTAACTGTTTAAACAGTTTGTCTTTATTTGCTTAATGCTGACACCAGGTGGAGTCCAGATTATTGTTTTGAGAAGTTTTAGTTTATTATTTATGTACATTAGCAAACCGGAGTCTGTTACAAGACACCATGGTGTTTTGTCTGATTATTTATCACAACATTGCTGATTCCTGTTTTCTTTGTCCTTGTTTTTCAGAAGAAAGAATGGCTGTGCTTGAACTGCCAGACACAGAGGGCTCTGTCAGGAAGCTTGGGAGATATTCCAGCTCCTGCTGCGCAGCCCATGGGATCCCCCCGGCCAGCTGCTCCAGGCAATCAACAACCACCTCCGCAGAAAGGGCCAAACCAACTTTCAGGGCCTAGGGCCCCAGGTCCTCAACAGCAACAGAAATCAGCGGGTCCCCAAGTAAGTGGCCCTCTCTCTAATGTGAAACAGGCTGGGCCTGCCCCCCAAGCGAAGGGGGTCAGCCAAACTTCCTCTCAAACCAAGGGTTCTGCACAACCCATTCCTCAAGCCAAGAGTCAAACTCAACCACCTCCCCAAGCTAAGGGTTCAACACAACCCCCAGCTCAGAGCAAGGCACCTGGCCAAGTTAAAGGTCCTAGTCAATCACATGCTCAAAGTAAGGGCCCTGCACAGCCTCCTAGCCAAACGAAGGGCCCGAGCCAAGCCAAAGGGCTGACTCAGACAAAGGCATCTGCTCAGCCCTCTGCTCAGACTAAGGGCCCTTCTCATCCTTCTGGTGCCAAGACTTCATCTACCCCTGGTAAAGCTGCACCCAACCATGCCAAGGCCTCTTCCACCCCTTCAAAAACAGTACCCACTCAGTCTAAACCAACAGGTAACAACCAGGTGCGCAAACAACCGCAAAGCCAGGAGAAGACTAAAGTCGCATCTAAATCTCTAAAAGAAGACGTCAAAGCCTCACCGAAGAAGGCACTGTCAGAGACTGTCACTTCTCCAAAAGACATGAAGATAGCTGAAGATGCGCAGAAGTCAAGACACCATGAAGTGAGCTACCTGCAACTTCTTCGCCTTCACCTGTTACTCAATTCACCATTTTGATTTATTTTGCTCCATTAAAATAATTGTAACCATTTCTCAGAAACATCATGTTATTCTCAGTTTTAATTATTATGCTCATCCAAGCACTACTTATTTTTCTTCTTTTCCTTTTTCATGATCATCAGTTCCATCACTTTATCATTATTATTTTTATTAAATTGTTAATCCCCAGCACTTTTTAAGTTAGTCACTCATTTTTATCATTTTGTGCTGTTATTACTATTGTAATAACAGTTTTTTCTCTGTACAAGCATTTCCTCATAATGTTGTCATGGTTTTAGTAAAAGGATTTCCTATCACAGCAGATTTCTTCATTATCATGATGTCGTTACCATTGCCATCTTCAGCAGTGTCATCATTATCATCATCATTATCATCATCAGACATCATCATCATCCTTCTCATCATCATTTCAGTGGCCATTCCTTATCGTCAGCCCGCTCTTCCATTTCCTTGCCTCATTTCGTACACCTTTTAAAAAAAAAAATCTGTAACCAACGCAAGCTTTTTGTTCAATGTGACACTTCGTGATGATGTTTTAAGCATTCTAAGCATGTTCGTTATTCTTCAGCGGTTCGAAGAATGCAATGGAGAATGCGTCAAAGATGGCAATCAAGCATGTAACCAAAAAACATTTGTCCTTTGATGTTTGTATGTTCAACTGTCTGTTATATTCACTCTGTGTCAGTATATTTATCCATCTATGTGTACATAACGCTGAAAGGCAAACTCAACCCAGATCAACAGAATTTAGTGACTAGCTGTAATAACATAGAAAATATTTCTATTCACAAACAAGTCAAAATAAAAACTCTGATCTAGAATTAACAACAATTATCCTGTTTTGCTTTTCCTACATTTACAATTAAATTAGCCAGCAAAGTCAAATTTGCTCAACTTCTACAAACAAAAGGCAATACACAGTAAATATTTGGGTTGATTTTAGCCTCAAGGGTTACTATATCTGGTTGTTTGATTAACGGTTTGCAATTTCTATCATAATTTTTCTCTAATATCTTATTATTAGAGACTATTTCATCTTTACAAGGTGTAGTAAATCAATTTTACTCCCAATTATCTAAAAATGCTCATAAAAATGTCAATGCTGATGAGCTGGATGAAATAGTGGGATACAAGATGTGCACTGAAGCTTGTAATAGATCTTTCCATGAGTTAATTTTGAAAAAAGTCTGCCTTTTTTGTTTCTGACCTCTCTCCTCTTCTTTCTTTTTCTCTTAGGATTACAACAAATCAAGCTCACAGAGTTTAAGTGACACTGGATACTCTTCAGATGGAATCTCCAGTTCTCAGGGGGAAATTATAGGCCAGATCCGGGAAGAAGGAATCAAGCTCAATGAAAGAGGTGCTTCCATTCCCTCAGAAATCACCAAGTTAGAGAGTTCCATGAAGCCTCTACTAGAGTCAAAGACTGCTTCCGACTTGAAGCACAGGCCACATTCGCTGTCTGTAAGTCATGACCGGGACTACAGTCCTGAGGATGATGCAGCAAGGGATGAATCAGAGGATGACCTCAGTTGTAAGCTTCGGCATGATTATGTGGAAGACAGCAGTGAAAGTGGTCTCTCACCATTGCCAGTAAGACAGAAGAAGTCACATAAAGACTTAACAGATGAAGAGTACATGAGGAGACAAATTATGGAGATGAGTGCTGATGAAGAAGAATTAGAAGACTATGGAACCCAGAAAACTAAAAAGGCACATAAAACCAGTGGAGATTTAAACAAAGAGAGACGACGACTCTCTCAACAGTCTAATAGTTTTGAGGATGACACCAAGGCATCAGAGGCTGCTTATAAGACAAATGAAGAAGAAGATGTTGGAATGGCTGGAGGCCTCCGGCGCTTTAAGACCATTGAGCTGAATAACACCAATAGCTACAACCGAGACATGGAGCTGAGCACTGAGCAAGACCTACGAGAACCGGAGCTAGAAATGGAGAGTCTGACTGGTTCTCCAGAGGAGCGGTCAAAAGGAGAATATTCATCTACTCTACCTGCCACCACTCCCAGCTACACCTCCGGAACATCCCCCACATCTGTGTCGTCCATGGAGGATGACAGTGACAGCAGCCCTAGTCGTAGGGCAAGGCTAGAGGAGGCAAAGCAGCAGAGGAAAGCTAGACATCGGTCCCATGGGCCACTGCTGCCCACTATTGAGGATTCATCTGAGGAGGATGAGCTCAGAGAGGAGGAAGAGCTACTTAGAGAACAGGAGCAGATGAGAGATCTAGAGCAACAGAGGATTCGAAGTACTGCCCGAAAAGCAAAGAGGGATAAAGAAGAGCTACGGGCACAGAGACGCAGAGAAAGGTCCAAAACACCCCCCAGTAATCTCTCTCCTATTGAGGATGCATCACCGACAGAGGAGCTAAGACAGGCTGCAGAGATGGAAGAGCTTCATAGATCATCGTGTTCTGAGTACTCGCCCTCTATGGACTCAGAGGCAGAAGGTTTTGAGATGATTGGTGGAAAACTTTACAAATCAGGAAATGAATTTAACCTTCCAACCTTCACATCACTCTACTCCCCAACAGAAAAAACATCAGCAATGTCACCATCAGATAAAACATTAAAAAGTGCAGAGGAAGTCTATGAAGAGATGATGAAGAAAGCACAGCTCATGCAAAGGCAAGGACAAACAGCTAGTCAGCAGAAAGGTGCCTCTCAGCAAGATGGCAAACATCATCTTGAAGCTGGAACTGTCCTCACTCCTGGCTCAAGTCCAACCCAGGTTACTGCACCTATGTCCTTCTCCACAACAGGCAGTGATCCAAGAATTTCAGGAATTCATGGAGCACAGCATCTATCAAAAGAAACACAAAACAGGATGATGACACAGAGTGCCAAAATTGAAGGAGTTGTTGGAGTTGCCACAACCAAAGCCCAAGTGAGTCAGACTGCCATGACTCGACAGACAGGTAGCACAGTGCCTGCTGGCAACAGAGCAGTTTCTCAGAGGCCAACACAGGCATCACCTGACCCTGGAGCATCCTCCCTAACCTCTAAAGTCTTTTCCCTTTTCAAAGGTCCCAGTCCCCCAGTATCACCTACTGCTTCCCCAACACAAAGCCCAACACATACACCTTCTGTACGACCCACTGGCAGTAGTGGCAGGCAACTGCCAACTTTGCCTGGAGGCCCTGCATCAGGTGCAGCATCCCATGGATCTCCAACACCACAGAGGACAGTTTCACCACGTCTTATACGACAACAATCTTCTCAAGATTCACCAGTGATGGTAATAACATTGGGCTCTGAAGCAACTAGTCCTGCCAAGCCATTAACTGTAAATTCTTCCACTTCCCCTTTGTCATCACCAACACAGGTGAGCTGTAAGACATTTTATAGCTCTCAGCCCCCTTTGACAAGTTCTCCAACATCGCCACAAATGCATCCATCACAGCAGTCCCTGAGGCATTCTTCTCAAAATGTTGAAAAAGTAAATGTAGGTATTAGTGTGACCACAACTGCACATAGTCGTGGATCTATGGAAAATATATCTCTCTGTAAAATCTCAAATATTCCAGGCACTTCACAGGTTGTGGGTCAAGGTCAAACACATCCAAGTACGAACATTGTGGATCTGAGAGCTCCAATGAGGCCAGCTCCAATTATCATGACAGATCAGGGCATGGATCTAACATCCCTTGCCTCTGACACAAGAAGATACTCTTTGGGAGCAGAGCTGTCATCTGGTAGACACACAGCAGTGCAGCCTCTTATTATGAACTTAAATGCACAAGAACAACCACATGTATCTGTGTCAACACCAACCACAGTTAGCGTCACAGTCGCAGGTTCAATGTTCATGTCCCAACCCAAGCAACCAATCGTGTATGGAGATCCTTTGCAGAACCGCGTGGATCTGGGGCAGGGTGTTGGAGCAGCTGTTTGTTTAACCCAGAATAAGTCACCGATTACTGACCCATCTATTCCCAAAATTGATGCCTGTCTGGAGAATCTGGGTATACAACAACAGCAACTGCAGTTACAGCAGCAAAAGCTCTTGCAGCAGCAACAACTTCTTGAGCAGCAACTCCAGCAGCACCAACAGCAATCCTCTTTTGCTCGTTACAATTTAGCTAATCAGGTCCAGCCACTGCTGATTAAAAAAGACCTTGTAGTGAGCCAGACAAGCAGTACCCAGCCTGTAGTGACTGCTAGTGCCATACCTAGAGTATCCCCCCTGGCTCCACCAGCAGTGTCTGGGGCTCCTGCTTCTAATGCTCCCCATGAAATGTATAGCGGAGTTGCCTTAGAGCTAAAAAACAAGCCAACAGTGATGAACCTGTCCACAGGTAAGCCCCATGTCATGATGGTGCAGCTTGATGAGAGCAACACATCACAAGGTGGCACAGTGACTCAACTGGTAAAGCAAGAAGAACCTCCTCCTCCTCCTCAGGTCTTGGATCTTACTGGACAGATCAAACCAGAAAACCAAGTGGCTTGTTGTGATGTTGTTTACAAATTGCCATTTGCTGGTTCCTGTTCAGGGTCATTAACCCAGAAACCTACCACAATGTCCTCAGATAAAAACCCCAACCCTGCACCCTCTCAAGCAGCCCATCCTCTCCATCCACCACACTACAATGTCAGCCAACAACAACACCAGCCTCAAGTTACACAAGGAATGACAGATGAACATAAACCATACCAACCACCCACAGGCCCCTCAGGAAGAATACAGCCCTCCATGTCTGATACTAATCTTCCGTCCATGACTGATGCTGGTCACTATCAGGGTAATGTCCAGGGGGGTCTGGCAGTAGATCTTAGCAGTATGAATCAGGCTTATGATGGTGCATACCTTGGCATGGGAGCACAGTATGGTTCTTACACAGACTTACGTCACCAAGGAGATTTTGCAGGCCCTTCATTACCCCTGCGTCGATATGGCTCTATGTCAAACATCAGTTCTGACCATGCTTATAGTTCACGTGATCTGTCAGTATCACAGGACTCCAATCTGGCCCAGTACAGTGCTACTACTGCCAGGGAGATCAGTCGCATGTGTGCAGCTCTTAATACAGTGGATCAGTTTGGGAGCCGGTATGGAAATAACCCTGAACTGGGTCCATATGGGGCTGGAAGGGGTGGACCTTTAGCAAGGCTAAATCTTCAGCAAAGCTTAGCGTCGATAAGAGCAAATTTACTGTATGGACCAGATGGAAGACCAATGGCCAATGGCCAAACTCTAACAAATCTAATAAATGCTAGACAAGCAAGTATACGCGCCATGTACCCTGCTGCTATGAGAGGAGGTGATGGCATGATATATTCCACAATAAACACTCCCATTGCCTCTACATTGCCAATTACTACACAGCCTGCCTCTGTCCTGCGTCCCATGCCTAGAGGAATTTACAGACCATATCCCACAGGTGTAACTGCTGTACCTTTGGCTAGTCTTACCAGGTTGCCTCAAGTAACTTCCAGGATGCCTCTGTCCACCCAGGGACCATATTCCTACCCTCCTCCAAACCAGTATTCTACTTCAGCCACACCATCAGGAAGTGTGCCTGTGGTAAGCAGCTCTCACCAAGAAACTCCAGTGTACCTTGGAAAGCCTTTAACAACAGTTGCTGCACAAACAGCTGCAACCATTCCACCAACGCAACCTGCGGCACACTTAGGAGTACAAAGTGGACCAGCACCCGGTATGCAAACCACAGCAAATCAGCAAATAGACCCCACCTTACTTACCTCACAGAGTATTACACCCCTCTCTCCAGCTCAAGGCCAACCTCCAACTGCCCAGCCAGTGCAAGCTAAAATGCAACCCCAGCAGTTACCTACTCAAACTGAGCCTTTATCTTTGACTCAAACTCAACCTCAAGCTCAACCCATCAGTCAGGCTCAACAAGGCCTGTCACAAGCATCACCACATGGAACTGCCCTAGCCCCCACAGATGCACAGAAAGGTAAGGAAGATGAGAGACTGAGTCAGCAGCAAGAGCATGTGCTGCAGCTAGAGCGAGAGCGGGTTGAACTGGAGAAATTACGACAGCTGCGCCTACAAGAGGAGCTTGAAAGAGATCGCATGGAGCTTCAGCGTCACAGAGAAAAAGAACAGTTACTTGTTCAGCGTGAGATTCAAGAATTGCAGACAATTAAACAGCAAGTCCTGCAGCAACAGCAAGCAGAGCGAGAGACACAGCTTATTATGCAAAGAGAACAACTGGCCCAGCAGAGAATGCAGCTTGAGCAAATTCAATCTCTGCAGCAGCAGCTCCAGCAACAGTTAGAGGAGCAGAAGAGGCAAAAGACGGCAGCAGTGGAGGCAGCAGCGGCTGCTGCTGCAGCTGAGGCTGCAGCTGCATCAGCTGCAGCAGCAGCGGCGGCAACCTCTGCCCAGGGTGCTATACAAGGGGTAGTTGTTGGAGGTGGAACACCTCAAGGGTTCATTATCTGTGACCAGAGTGGTAGAGTTATTCAGCAAGAAGGACAAAGTGTGCAGTTTTGGCAGGATGGACAAGTAGTCCAAGCTGTGGTGGCAGCTCGACCTATACATAGTTCAGTCTCTGAAATGTCTTTGAGAAGCAGTGACAAACAGGCTGATTCTAAGATTATGAAAAAGCAGAATTCCATGCCTCGGCTGAGAGACGGCTCAGAGGATGACTCTGTTAAAAGGATCACTGACAGCTGTGTGCAAACAGATGATGAAGATGGAGAGGATAAATTCATGAATAGGCGCAGGAGAACAAGGCGTATTGCAGACTGCAGCGTGCAGACTGATGAGGAGGACCAGGCAGAATGGGAACAGCAGCCAGTGAGGCGCAGGCGGTCACGTGTATCCAAGCACTCTGAATCTAGTGGTGAGGCTAAATCTGATGGATCATCTAAAGTGGGTTCTGCAAGTATAGCTATTCAGACCACAAATGATTCATCATGCCAGACAGAGCTCGACCAACTAGGCAGGGTTTCTCCTGCAATCCACATTACCATGGCAGAGACCTCAAAGGTTGACCTACTACATTACATAGCAGCTCCTGAAAGGACCCACAAAGGAGAGAGTCTGGCCTGCCAAACAGAACCAGAGTCTCACTCTCAGGGTGTGGTTGCTCCTCAACTGAGTGTCCCTACAACCATCAGTCCATACTCAACAAGTCTGCATATAGTAGGTGCAAACGCATCTGACCCTACCTCTCCTAGACTTCAAGGAGTGGCTAAATTTGAGAGGAGGAAACCCGACCCCTTGGAAATTGGCTATCAGCAACAAAACGAATCTCAAGCTCGTCAGCCCCCCAAATCTCCCCAAGTGCTGTACTCTCCTGTATCTCCACTGTCTCCTCATCGCATGCTAGAGACAACATTTGCCTCCCAGGAGAAGCTTAACAAAGCTCATGTTACGCCCCAGCAGAAGGCCTTCACTGTTGAATCTCCCCAGCGCCACCAGACCCTACCAAGACCCATAAAAAGTGTGCAGCGTTCCATGTCGGATCCCAAACCTCTCAGCCCTACATCAGAGGATCCAGCCAAGAACAGGTTCTCCCCATATCATCAGCAAGCTGTGTCTAACAGTCAGGTAAGAAGTCAACCTTTGTTTAAACAGACATTATCCAAATTTATAAAAGTTTCCCCAAAGTATAATAAATAGAATTTACAAACATTAAAGCATATTGTGTAGGAACAAAATATCTGTTTTTAGAAAATCAAATCAAACAACTCAAACTAATCTTTATTATCAGTACTATCAGTGCCTGCAAAAGCCTGCAAAACTAAGTTCATCCCACATTTACAGAATGCTGGCTAGTTAAATTAGGCGCATGTAAATATATATATATATATATATATATATATTATATATATATATATATATATATATATATATATATATATATATATATATATATATATATATATATATATATATATATATATATATATATATATATATATATATATATACATATATATATATATATATATATATGCTCGTGTGTTCATGTGGACATGGAAAATCACACAGGATCTGGCATTGAGGAAGTGACAGAATGTTCTCATAAGAGCAGCTGGCCATGCCAGAAAAGCTTCTCCTCCCTTATTCCCCCTTTATACTCCTTTAGTCTCTCTCTCTCTTTCTCTCTCTCTCCTCTCTCTCTCTCTCTCTCTCTCTCTCTCTCTCTCTCTCTCTCTCTCGCTCTCTCTCTCTTTCTCTGTCTCTCTCTCTCCTCTCTCTTCCATGTCTTCTATATCTGGCAAACCCTAAAGTGTTGCCACAGGGATGCACAATGTGGAAGAATCCTGGTGCTGCTTTGCTATCTTCCTGATTGTTAGCAGCTGGTCAAAGTAAATTAACATTGCTCTGCACTTGGACCAAAATCAGTCTGAGAAGCGTTTTATGCATTTGTACCTCAAATATTTACTGTTCGTATTTAATACATGGCTCTCTTGTGGATACCTAACAAAATTACCATGGATCTACCCAACACAACTATTTTGTAAGTAATAGACTAACATAGATATCTTATTAACTTGTCTTTTTATTTGTAACATTTGACTGTTCTTACCAGCATGCAATACATCAATATTTATGTGATTGAAAAAGGGCCAGATTCTGTGGATATCTGATCAAAGGAGTTAAAGGAAAATTTACATACTTCTGAAAATACATTGGAATGAAATCAAAAGATAATTGCTTCAGTTTCCTCTCATGTTCTTGTCGATTTGAAAAAATATTTTGCCATTTTATGCTTATGTTTACATTTACTAAGATGCTCAGATGCTCATTTTGCTGTATTTTATTTTAATCAAAAATGAAGATATTGATATTAATTCATCCTACACTCAGAAATTTCATATTCAAGTAATGCTAAAATCAATACAGTAACAATGTTGTGGATGTTCTACTGCTATAATAAGTAAGATAATTAAATAGTACCTTTTAGTGAATCATGTATGAGTGGTGCTTTGTGTAGACTTTTACTGCTTAACATTTTCCTTAACACTGTTTATCTGTCATAAAATACCACTTAGTGTTTTTGGTGTCAGTGTAACAACCGTAATCGCCATAATAAATATAAACCATGCTATCTGAACTAATGATAGAGCTAGCGCTTTAGTAATACATAGTTGAATTAATGTCAGGTAGTCTTGACAACTTATCAGGCTGTATAGTTCTTTACTTCAATCTTGAGATGAAGAAGTGTGCAGACCCTCTGTGAGTAGCTAGTGCACAGTAATGAGTTTAATTTACATAAACGCATTCTGTTTATAGCTCAGTGTTTGCTGATGTGTCTCTACTTCTCTTAACAGATGGCCTCCCTGCAGCAGCAGCAGAACTCTCTGATGAGGAAAGTAAAGAGGACTCTCCCCAGCCCCCCTCCAGAGGAGACTCCGCTCCCCATTGTCACTCCAGCACAAATGTACAGCTCCCCTGGCATGCCACAGAGGGTTCTTCCAAGACCTGCCCAGGGAGTCACCAAGGCGGGGCTGCTGAGTGAACTGAAAGCTGTGGAACAAGAGTCGTCAAAGCTCCGCAAGCAGCAGGCTGAACTGGAGGAAGAAGAAAAAGAGATTGATGCCAAGCTGCGTTATCTGGAGCTAGGCATTACCCAGCGTAAAGAGACCATGGTGAAGGAGAGGGAGAGGAGAGAGCTAGCCTACCTGCGATGTATGGGTGATGCCCGAGACTACATGTCAGACAGTGAGCTCAACAACCTCAGGATGGCAGCTGCAACTGGAACCTTTGATGCTAATGGTTTGCTGACAAGGCCCAGCACTGCACCACTGAGTCAATTTACGAACGACCTCAGTGCAACCTCTCAGTATCCCTCAACCTCATCTTATATGTCATATCCATACCCCCAAAGTCAGCCATCAACACAGCAGCCAGGCTCTGCTTACCAACAGATAGGTTTCCAACCTCCTCAGTACCCTTCATCCTCTGCACCTCAGCCAGGAACATTCCAGCCTCATCCTCCACCAGGTCCTGGCTACCAGAACCAGGGAACCTATTCCTCCCGCATGTATGGCCAGTCCTCCTATCAAACAGACATTGGCATGCAGCAGCATGGTCACCAGGGCTTCCATTCACCTGGTCAACCTATGCCAGGACAGAGTCTTCCTTACCCCAGCCATAGTTCCTACCAACCAGGCCTCCCATACCAACCCCAGGCAGAGATCCTTACAGTCCATCAAAGACCAAGGCAAACTTCTTTGGCTGACCTTGAGCAAAAACTCCCCACCAACTACGAGGTCATCAGCAACCCAGCAGTGTCAGTGGCCACATCAGCTCCAGATACCAGCTTTGGTTCAGCCTATAGTAATGCATATGGACAGTACCGCCCCCCTGAGCCTGGACTGACTCACTCTGTAGACAGCCCCACCTCTGCTTATGCTGCCGATGGTCTCTACACCTCTAACCTGGAGCAGAATATTCCTAGGAACTATGTTATGATTGATGATATCAGTGAGTTGACAAAAGACAACACTAGCCAACCCACTGATGCTCTAGGTCATCCTGTAGGAGGACGATATCGCAGTGAGAATGGTCCTGCACGAGGGAGTGCATATGGTAGGCCTGAAGATGAGCCTGTTGATGCTTATGGCAGACCTACAGGCTCAGCAGGTTACCAAAGCACAGTAGACAGTCGCACAGGCACCACAGTGAGTGGAGGCTCCTATTACTATGATGATTATAAACATACATCACGGAGCAGCTCTAGTAGCCACAAACTCACACCCAAAAATCTTGCCCCTGCCGTAGTGTCCTCTAAACGTAGTAAGCACAGGAAGCAGGGAATGGAGCAGAAGATTTCTAAATTCTCCCCGATTGAGGAAGCTCGGGATGTGGAATCTGACCTTGCATCTTATACAATGACAACATCAACAGGGGGCACCTGTACAGTTGTGTCCAGGTCCAAGAAACTTCAGGATGATGGCACCTATGGGATGAAGAAAAATGCATATGACCAGCAGAAATACTATGGCACTAGCCGTGAAGGTCTTGAGGAAGAGGACCGCATGTACAGCTCTGGTAGGTCTAGGTCTACAGGATATGGTATGGACAAGATTTCCTCCAGAGATGCCGCAGGCCACCGAAGTAAATCTTATGAAAGAGATGCCATGGAGCGGTCTCAGAGAAGCAGCCGTGGTGGAAGGCCTCCCATGCGCAACCAGAATTCAGAAGAGGAGAGCCCACTCAGTCCTGTTGGGAAGCCTGTTGGCATGGGAAGAAGCTCTGGTATACCAGAAGCACATGATGTGAGGAATCAGTATGGTTCCAGCCATTCACTGCCAGATGTGCAGGACCACCATAAGAAGGACCTGCCCAGGAGTCATGTCTATAAACCAGATGACCCTTACCTTGTAGATGACATGCACTGTGCTGTTTCTGACAGTGAAGGTAACTGGTGCTAAATTATTTGTGCTGTACTTTGTTGTTCCCGCCTTTGAAGTGTACTGAAAAGACTGCATGCTGAGTGTGAAGGAGACCGTCATTATTTTGTTTGTATTATCCTTTTTTATGGAATGTTCCCTTTGATACATGAAGCCAAAAGTTTTTTATATTTATGTTTTGCATGCGTCATTTTAAGTGTGAGGTGTGGCATGAACTCTGCTTTTTTACTTTTTAAAAACTTTTTTTTTTTTCTGGATTCCACAAAAATCTCCATGGCTCTGGAATGAGGAGCATGCTTTTCTCATGTATGTTGCATGGCTTCAATCTGCATGCGACTTCACTCTCTGCATAAAATCAATTTACTGATAATGTTTATATTGGTTTTTAAAAAGCCTATCACTTGGGCCAAGAGGAGACTGACTGGTTTGAGAAGCCACGTGAGGCCCGTTCTGATCGCTCAAGACATCATGGAGGTGGAGGTCACTCCTCCACAGGTAGACGTAGTAAACACACCTACCACGACTATGACGAGCCTCCAGAGGAATACGGTCCACAGGATGAGTACAACCAACAGCGCCACTCTTCTTCTGCATCACGGGACCACCGTCACCATGGCAGCAGCTCTAGCAGACACAGCTCTTCTCGCCACTCATCTGAAGATCCCAGGTCCTCGCGTTCTTCTAGGACACACCCCAAAGACCCATCTGGCCGCTCTGATGGCAGAAGCTCCTCATCTGCACAAAGAAGGAGTGGCCCAGACTCCCGTTCAGCCCAGGGAAGCCCTCGAAACTCAGGAGACTTCTCTCGTGACTCAGCCTCTGGTCATCACCACGGCACTGGGGGAAGGAGCCAGAGACCACAAGGTGATCGCACAACCTCCAGGAGACAGGATCCCTCTTCAGCAGGACCCAAACCACAGCAACAGCAGCCTCCTCAGGGCCATACTGGGCAGCAGCGGGCAGGTGGACAGAGCCAGTCCGGGAGACATCCAGGCTCTGAACCACTTGATGGCAGTCAACAGGCACAGCCACATCAGCAACAGCAACATCAACAGCAGCAGCAGCAACAGCAGCAGCAGCATCCACATCAGCAGAGTGCACAACAGCAACAACAGCAACCACAGCAGCACAGCCAGACCCCTCAGAGCAGCCAGCCTGCAACAACCGCAGTAGGACCTGGACAGGCACAGCAGCAGCCAAAATCGGGCCAAGCCCCACCACAAGGACGCCAACCAGGAGTGGGATCTGCAGCAGGGCAGCCGGCCACAGTGGTAACTAGACCTAAACCTGGTTTTACTTTGCCTACTTTAATTATACTTGAATTATAATTTAACTGTGTCAATTGTATTATTTTCTAAATATTGCACACAAGCCTGTTAGGTAATACAGTATACAGTAATTCTAGTCATTAAATGTTATTGCTGTGTCCTAGTATACCTCCAAAAAACAGTTTTAAGCAGCACATGTAGAGTGTCAGAACAATTTGACTCACTAAATCGGCACAAGATTACCATTCCATCAAAAGTGTCTCACAAAGATGCTTTTGGTGGATAGTGGGGATTAAACAGAAAGGGGAAACCAAGATTTATACTGAACTGAATTTTTCCCAAACTCAGTGTTAGTCTTGACTTGATTTTCTGCAGGCAAAAATGGATACCACACCTGCAGCAGCTGCCACAGGAATGAAAGCTATGGCAGGAGTTCCACCAGCACCTCAGCCTACCAAAATAGCCACACCCCCTCTAACAGGCATCGGTAAGTCTCAGTTCCGCTATGACCATAAACCACATAATCACAGGTGAATAACAGCAAATGTGATAATTATGGTATTTATTTATTTTTTGTTTGTTTGTAGGCTCCAAGGCCGCCCCTGTTGGGATCGGTAGCAAAGCAGGAGGTATTGGCAGCGCTGCTCCAGGTCAGGCACCTGCTGAAGGAGAAAATGTTCTCACCAAAATCCTGCAAGGAGGGGCGGCAGAACAGGCGGGAAAACTGGGAGATGGTACAGTCTTGTGTTAAGAAAATGAAATACAGCTTTTGTTTTAGTGTACCTAATTAAACATAAAGACTGTATTTTAGGTAGAATCTATTACAGCAAAAATTAAGATCTTAAATTTCCTTGAAAAGGTATTCCAGTGTTTGAGTTACATTGATTTCTCATATTTGCCTTATGTTGTCATTCTTGCAGCTTTGTCTGGCCTTGGAAAGAAGTTCACTTCATTTTGGTGAACTAAAGACTGGAGGGTAAAATAAATATTTTTTTAATATATATAAGAGTTAATGGTATTGAAAGCTCTCAATATTTTAGTTTTCAAATTGTTAATTTAAGAGCATGGATTGATTTTAGAATGGGTCGAACAGGTGGCAGGTTGGGAAATAATTTATGTGCTTATCTGTCAACTTGTTTATCTTGAATCGACTGTGCTTTTTCTTTCAGGGTATGCAGAGTTTAAATGAGATGGATTGGTAACTTTGTACTGGAAAACCCTATGAAACTGCACTAAATACATTTCACATTACAGAGGAAACAAAGAAGAGAGATTCTGAGTCCATTAGTAAGTACGGATAGCTTTTTTGGGCATGTTTAATTTATTTATTTTTTCTGAGAGCATCATCCGTATGATAAATATTGTGTCACCTGCCTCACTAAGCAAGTGAAAACCATGCCATTGAAGAAAACTTTAACACTTACTAATGTGTTCACTTCTGTGACATTTGCATGAGGTAAAACTGATGTAGTGATGCATTAACATGTTAGTCTGTTGATCACTGGTGATACCTTTAGTTTTACCTTGTTAGTTTTTTGGTATATTGAAACTCCAAGTTGCTAAAACAAAAAAAAAATGTCACATTTTGATTAATGGATTACATGTTCTATCAGCTGTATATTTACATAGATTAGCATAGGCCATGTCTGCATAATGAGAAGACTCAAGTGAAGTGATGACTCATTAAATGCTGTGATTGTATATCTGAACTGATTCAACGTACCTTTCCCTTACCCCAAATTACTGAACAGAGCTGGAATCAAAGGATGCCTTGTCAGCACTGAATTCCCCAGACATGGGCACACGACTGAAGTGAATTAAATAAGGGTGATCGCTTCGTCAGCACGGTGTTACAAGACCGGAGCAGAGGGCTGAAGAGGCCTGAAAGTAAGAGGATGCTTTGACAGAGCTACAGTCCCAGAATAATGATTGTCGAGACGCCTGAGACCTCATTAGACCAAAGGTAAGTGAGAAAAAGACTCTTACATATATCTCCGAGTATACTTGTGTGTTCCCATGTGTGTACACTTGTGTTACTAGATTATTGGATGGATAAATTTGGTGTTGCCTTTAGTTTTCATTGATTGTGTTTAGACTTAACATTTTTTGTTTTTGCTCCAGTTTAGTTGTTTTTCAGGGTTAGGGTTTATTAGATTACTGTTGTATCAGGAAAGCTAATTAAAGTCATAGTCTGCTTGAACTTTGTTCTGCACAGGTGAGAGGCCAAAGCCAAGAATAAGTGAGATCAGCACAATTATGGTTTACCTTCTGACTCTACACACCTCCAGTAATCTGGGCCAAGCACACTGGGCTATAATTAGCCTGAGAAAGCTAACTGTGGCTTGGCTTGAATGTCATACACGCAAAGACACACAGGGACAGGAGCACATGTAGGCTCACAGAATCATGACTCACAGTGAGCATCATTCATTACATGGTAGAATGAACTAATTAACTAATTCTGCTCAATGGAGCAGAACTACAGAAGTGGAAATAAAGCAAATTTCAATGCACTTTATTTAGCTTCTGTCAAAACACATGGTGTGACTTGAATGGATGAAGTTCAGGCTCATTTGAATGAAGATCTATCATTCAGCTATTCTGTCTGTGGTGACATTTGGATTAATATCAGTAGACATGTCAGTCATCTCTGTCTGTGACCAGTCTGAGGATTCAGAGGGGAAATGTAGAGATAAACTAGACTCAGTGGCTCAGTGGATTACTGCCGGTACCAGCAGGGCTGAGATAGGCTTGAGTGTCCTGTGAAGTAAGAGGGGTTAGGCTGGCCAAGCTGCAACATAAACATAGCAGAAGGGCTGGATTATGCAAAACATATAGAATTTTCGAGGACCAGATCATTTTGAAATATTTAATTTTTAAATGTAATTTTAGGTACTTTTATTTCTAATGTTCATATTGGTTTACTTTGTATGACAGTATTAATTTGGCAGTCTAGTGAATTTGATATTCTGCCTTAACAATTATATATTTCTGCCAACATTCACACGTTCATTGTCTTTATTTCAGGAGGACCACGGTCAATAATGAGGATGCAGTGAACTGGAGAGAGGGGGAAGGGGGACATGAGTCCTACTTCCCCTCCTCTTCTGGAGAAATCCTCCTGGGATCTGTGTGACACTAAAAGCGCCGCTAACTGAGTCAGGTGGAATATCATAGGAGAAATTCAACGTGTTCATCCATGCATGTCCCACCTTTGAAACAGCTCAATAAAGGAAGCCTCATAGCGCCCTCTACAGACAGTTTGCTGCAACACCACTCATGTCTGAGGAGTGCACATGTTGCAGGGATACTTGATTCTACATTGATGTCTTCAGAGAATTTACAAGCAGTGAAAAAGAAAAAAAAAGAAGACAGATTTCATAGGTTTTCCCTGTACCAAAGAGACTGATCTTAGCCTACAATGACACCACGTACCTGGAGTAAACAAGATGTATCACGGCAATGACAACCAACCCGATGACACCACTAAAATCCTTGAATGCTTGGTTTCTCTGATCTCTACAGTACATTCCAGTTTAGGGAATTTAACCCTTTCTTTGAATGTGTTTTTATTTCTTCTTTTTGTTTCAATGTCTACAGAACGCATTGTGTAAATGTGGACACGAGAATGCACGCACAAGTGAAAAACTGAATTAAAAAAGCCCATATCAATACTTGTTTCACCACCTATAAGATGCCGCTAGTCATTAGCTATAGGTTTTTAGGGAAGGGAATTACTACCAGTGTGCCCACAAGTGTGAGATTCACACAGATGAGCGGACCAAATGAAAGAGTGGCCACGGCTCGTTATTAGCCATCGCAAAGCCATCGTTATAGTCAGCCCCAGAGCCCTCTGGGACCTTTTTATTGATTTGTCTCATCTTTTAGTTTCTTTTCATTTTTGCCTGATATTCACTGAATGGAAGAGCCTTATTCAGTACATGTTTTTACTTGTATACCTCATATGTTTTAAAAAGCCCATATCACCATGCATTTCTTTTTACACTGTATACTATTGTATGTACATAAAACAAATCAGAGATATAATTATGTAAATTTGTCATTTGTGTATTTAATGAATCACTTTCCAGTGACTTTAGTTTTTTTTTTGTTATGTGTTTTTCTTTGGTAAAATTTATATTTTTCACTTTTTATTTGTTTGAATCTCTGTTTTCTTGCATCGAATAATTTGCTTATTGATTTTTAAAAGCAATAGCATGCAGAAAATGGTATATAGCACAATGGTATAAATGTTGTTTAAATTAGTGATGGGAAATATCAAACACTTCTGTCAATAAATAGCCGTAATACAATTTGTCAGAGGGTTTACAACCACAGTACCGTGTACAGACATGCATGATATGTGCAGATGCATAAGAGCATGCAGACAGGTACGAACACACTCACAGACTCTCTATCTATCTTCCAAACACATATACAAATGCACACGTATCACACACGTTACACACTTTGCATCCTAGTTACATTTCAGAGCCAAGGTTAATTGAGTTCTAACTAAATAGACCTGTTAACCTCCTGCTGATTAATGGGGTTACCGATTCACCAACAAGATGATCTCACTAACAAGCTG
This sequence comes from Amphiprion ocellaris, assembly GCF_022539595.1. NCBI lineage: Eukaryota > Metazoa > Chordata > Actinopteri > Pomacentridae > Amphiprion > Amphiprion ocellaris. The sequence continues at coordinate 28,440,860 of NC_072770.1, read as the reverse complement.
GGCACACTGCCTCTATTTGTGCAAAGACAGACTCTCACACACACACACACACACACACACACAAACATATACAGACTCACACACCTGCAGATACAAGAGAGAACGAAAGCAATTATCAATTCAAATGTTCTATGCAATGACTCATTTTGAACCTGGAAGTGATTCAGCCTAAAACAGTTTATTATCATCATTGTACTCACGAGAAAACAACAGGATTATGAACTAAAAGAGTAAAAAAAAAAGGTACTGAAAATGTTTTTACTTAGCAACTTGTCTGTATGAATTTGAATATTGAATATTGAACTAGAATTGTTTTTATTTTCGTGGCATGTTTTGACCCCTCACTCCCCGCACGGGGGACTTGTTGCCAAAGGGTAAACTGTGTAGACTGTCGGTTTTGAATGTCCACCATCATGTTGCTTTGAAGCATGGGTTTGCTTGGCTTTGTCTGGCTGTTTGTAAGCCCTCATTCAGTTTTTGTGCGTTTTGGCTGACCTGGGCTCCTCAGTGTTTGGCTTGCAGTGACTGTCTGTGCTGCTATAAACATGTGATACAGATGGTCAGCACTTCTCATTAATACGTGTCATTGTACATATCGGGTGTCAGTATAACCTGTTGGGTGAATGGAATGCTTCTATCGGATATTTCATCGTTGATTAACCCACTCAGCAGCCAAGCCATTGGAAAGGTGCATGATTAGATCTTATATTCTTGAAAGTTGTACCTGAATTTAAGAAAGGTAAGGCATGATTTCACCAAGGTTTGCCTAACGAACCTTGACTTCACTGGCCAACGTAGAGAATAATAATGAGTAAAATGTTCAGCCAGTCATTCACAAATCAGGGCATGTCATTTTGAAAGCACAAGCCTGACTGGTAGCACTTGCCGCTGGATGAAAAGGCAGAACTGTGGAGGTTGCATAACAGTGCCTCTAACTGAACAGTGTAAGATCACAACAAGGTGGAGATGCGATCTGGTCGGTATGAGGCTCATGAGACAAAACAGCCTTCAGTGCAGCCATCCAGATCAACAGAAAGGCAGATAGACACATTCTCACATTCTTACTGTAAATACAAATTCATTCTTCTGTACAGCTTTTGAGTTTTGAGTACGGCTGTCATGTGCATCCCCATGCCGTATTTGCTGCCAACTTTTGTGTATAAAAAAATATTTATTATCACAATAATGAGGATGATGATGAAACTAATGATGAAGATGATGATGATTATTATTATTGCATAAGCATAGTGTATGTGGCTGACTTGTATTGACTGTTTACAACAGTGGAACAAAACGTGTATTCAGAAACATATCCAGTCTGTGTAGAGTTTCTATACATATTGTATTTGTAAAACAATATCGGAAAAAAAAAACCTCCCTGGCAATTGCAGAGCAGAATGCTTTTGTCAGACTATCAGGAGGTCTTCGGTTTGATGGATACGATCTGCAAGGTGATGAAGGGAAGCGGCGTTAAAAAAAAATCAGTTAAAAATCTGGAAAATGTCATTCACTGTTGTAAGTGCAATGAGCAAAATGTCAGTCGTGTATCCATTGTGAAACCTTGTGTTCTATTCAGTGTATTCCTGTAAACAGATAGAGTAAAAATTTTGGTGCATCATGTCAAGTAATGTGATTAATGAAAATATTGACCCTGCAATTTCCGAACAGAGAAAAGAATAAAAAGAAAAGGAATATATTGTGATTATTGTCTGCAGTCCCTGTGTGAATGTGTGTGCCACCGGTTTTCTTCTTGCACTGATAAAGACACTTAGTTGTAGTTAAGGTGTGTAGTAGGTTTGCTGCTGACAGAAGAGAGATCAAGAATAAGAGCTCAAAGGCAATGAGACTGTGCAGAGAAGAGCGAGCTTTACACGCTGAGGCGGTGATGACTTATCCCAGTGTGGGTGGTAGAGAGGCAGGAGCAGTGTGAGGAGAGGTGTTTGCCAATGCATAGGGAGAGATGGAGGTGTGAGTGTGAGTATGCGTGACTGAGCCTGCATGTGGATATCAGAACAAGAAAGAGAAAACTGTTTCTGTTCTTTCTCAGTTATATTTCATCTTGTATTGTCCGTGCATCTTCAAAAAAAAATGCAGTGTGATGAAGTGTAATGCTCTCATGTATCATCTGTGAAAAAAAAAAAAAAAGGCTTATAACAATATTAGTAGTCTTTGTAAGTATTGCAACAAATAGAGCTGAAAGTGGAACTGAAATCACATTTAGAACTGGATATAAAGGATGAATGTGTTCCAGAAAGTATTAAAAGACTGTCCATGAGTATGTTTTACATGCACATTAGTATCACAGTTTTGAGTCTTATCCCGATATGAAATATTATTGAATGCAATGTGCCTATGTTTCTGATCATCTGCATGCATCTGCAGGTATGTTTAGATTCCACTATATCTCAGCTGCTAATTTCTGTACCTATAGAAAATTATCACAGTAGTAATAGTGTACTCCAGGTAGTACATATAAACCTTTCAAAGCTGGGGTTTTTCATATTTTTTTAAAGCAGCCATTCTGCAGGCAGAGAGCTGAGTTTGCCCTCCTATGTCAAATCATTGTTTTTCATCAGCTGTCATTCAGCTGTCTTCATGCAGTATTTACTTCAGTTGGCAGCATATGCAACAGAATTGAAAAACTGTATCACCTTATAGTAATTTTATTGCTTCTAAGTGGAATAGAACAAAAATAAATACAGGCCCCACAGTAGGAACTCAGTGCAGCAAAAGTCAGTACTGAGATTCAGATCTTTTCTTTATTCAACATTTTTATGTCCACCTTTATTTTTGATGAAAGATTCAATCCTCTTCTGCATGGAGGGTAGCAGTGTTGTTGAGCCACTCCTCATAGACTATTTTTTTCAGCTGCTCTTTGCTGGGGGGGCTTGTTCTGTTCTACCTTTGTTTTGAAATACTCAAATGTCTTTGTTGGATTCAAGTTAGGTAACATGGCCAAGTCAAAGTTTTAACTTGTGTGATTTTAGTAGTGTGTTTTAGATTGTTACCTTGCTGGAATAATTCTCTTCTGCCAGGCTTCTGCAGACTGGGAATCATTTTGTCAGTCAGTATTTTCACAGGCATTCATGGTGCTGTCCATAAATGTTATTTCTCCAACACCTTTTTCACTCATGTAGCATACACCCACATCTGGTCTTCACTGTCAGGACTATACATTCACTGTGTTAGTCTTGATCACATGCCAAACAGGCTGGACCCCAAGTATCTTGGTGTCATGTGACCAAATATGTGTCCCCAATAATTCTCTGGCAGTTCTTTAACATCTCAACTTATAATAGCGACATCCTGATAAACACGAGCCAATTGATCTAACACTGAGAAAGTTCTGGTGTTAACTGGTCATTTTATAAAGTGTTTTTGGATTAGGCTAATTGGAAATCACAGGTGCGCTTAATTTAGTTTTAGTGGTCACAGATATTTTAAGGCTGTGTGTCAGTTATCACAATTGGATTTACTTTTGTTGCACTGGGTTTCTATTTTGGGGCCTGTATTTTCAATACAGTCTTCTGAACATATATATCTTTTGATTGCTAATAGGTGGACATGCTCTACTTGTCAATTTGAAATCATGCAATTATTGAGAGTTCATGCAATTTGAAATCACTTTTTTCATTTTATTGCTATTGCAGTATGAAGTATAATATGTCCTCACCTATGACCAGTATCGCTGGGAATATTTGACTTAGTCTAAGCAGAGGCTCTAAACTTATAGTGCATTCATGCTGAACATGCTCCTGTATCGTGTTACTGTGGAGGACTGCTCTACAGTAACACAGTCGTACTGTCCATCATAACTCAAAAATCACAAATCTGTCCACAGCTCCCTGCTCTCACACAGTAAGTCACCATCAGTCACATCTGCAGATCTTGACTGCCCTCAGCTGGTTTGGTACAGAATTGGAGGCCAGGCTGGCCAATAAGCTTAAATTTGAAATTTTAACTTAATATTAACACAGTGTAAAATTAAAAAAATAACAAAGTTTGTAGGATTTTGATGGCGATAAGTCTCTACAAACTGAATGAACCAAATAGCATTAAAGGGCAAAGCATGACGGAGCAAGAGAGAGCAGCAGACCAGTGGTGAGTTTTTTGTTCCAGAGCTCTAGAGAGAGAGCCTCAATCTGTCCCCTCCTTCTCACACACCACACTAATCCCTCACCTGACCTCTGTACCTGGAGTCTCCTCCCATCCCAGTGAAATTACTGTGACCTGCCCACACTTACATTTAAAACATATATACAATTTAACATTATATACACTTAACATACACTATGCAAATAATGACAGCATAATGCACAATATAGAAAACACATAACAAACTGAAGAAATGCCAAACAGAGGTCGAACTTAGTGAAAAAAATCCCCCTCTCCCCTCACTCTCCTCTGATCCTTGACCTCAGCCTGAGCAGATAAGTGGTAACTGCTGGAGTCCTGTGGCCACATCCTCATGTGTGGACTCCATGAAAACACAGCCCTGAAGTGGACCTCAAAGAGAAAGCAGGGTCTTCTCACAATAAAACACCAAATAACAAATAAACTTCCTGCATTAGTTTGTGTTGTCCAACTTTGCTGTAGATACATATGTGCGCTACTTTTTCAACTCCCTCACAAAGTTAATAAATCAAATATACGTGTATTTAAAAAAAAGTGGATTTTCCCTAATTTATACTCACATATAAGGCTGTTATTGTAGCAGTGTAGTTATAATTGTCAAAGGGAGGCACAAAGACATTTAAATTAACAGAACAGCTCATATTTGAAGAAGATGAACATTTTTTAGGCCTGCGTATCAAAGTCACAGCTGAAGTCACACCGGTTTGCAAACTCTCAAACTCATTATAAAACCATTCAAAGTGCTGCCTTGGGGAAAGTAGATAGAAATACTACTGGAAAAAGAATATGTCAATGCACTCAAGCTGTTTGAGTCATTTTGTTTTGGGGGGTCAATAATATATGTATCAGTAAATTATCAGAATAGCAATTCAAGAAAATAGCTTTCTATAGGGTAACCAGGTGGAATCCTGTGAATGCAAATGAGGAAAAAGCCTTAAAACTGACCCTCAGTGTCCTTGATACCTATCCAGACTGTGTGGTGGTCACTTATAATTGCCTGGACAAACATTTGAAAGGATTAAACTGAACTTCCACTCAACCTTACAGCTAAAAGATAAACACAGATTTCTTTAATGAGGTCAGCCTCTGTGCTGACCTGCAAATGAAACAATAAATGCTCTTTTGATTCATGATAACTTGAAACAGTTTTTCCATTACTATCATATTTTCTCCAAAGGTTAAGATGTGAGCAGAATGTTAGAGGCAAGATAGTTAGGATGTATAAAATTTTTAAATATAATGGTAAAACTGCTTGAAACAAAATGAAAGTATAGTAGTAGTAGCTATGGACCCCACTGCATTGTGCCAAAATCAGCTGCACAAAAAGACCTCTATTAGCAATTGTCCAAGGAAGCAAATAATGGACTTCATATAAGACATAGTTTTTGATAACAATGATGGAGACACTGGGTCCACAAAGGTTAAAACACCACTAAAATTTTGCTATTAACTGATATGACCCATCAGTGAGAGTGTTGTAAAACTTTAACTGCTAAATCTTTGCTCTAAGAAAGATTTATTACTGTGCCCAGAGGCCAAATATACAACACTGGTGTCCAACCTTTTTTTCTTTTAGATCTCTCAATTGGAGCATATTTAACATCATCATTATACTATATAACGCTACTGAGCCCCCTCCTCATACTTTATTGAAGGTCATTTACTAAATATAGATACATACAGTGCCTATAAAAATTACTCACCCCCTTGAAAGTTTCCCCATTTTATTGCTTTTCAACTTTTAATCATGGTAAATTTAATTTGGCTTTTTTATGCAGGAAGTTACAAGAAAGACTCTTTCATGTCAAAGTGGAAACAGATTTGTACAAAATAATGCCAACTAATGAAAAATTCAAAGTGACTCAGCTAATTTAACACAGGTACAGCTAATTGGTGCTAAAAGTCACACAATTAAAGAAATATAGATTGTTTGAGTGCAGTGAATGTATCTCTAGTGATTGTAGTATAAAGACTCCTGTATCTGGAAGGTCCAGTCAGTGGTGAATCACTACTGCTGGCTACAAATACACCACCAAGAGAAAAAAAATTCCAAGCAACTCCATTTAAAGGTTATTGAAAAGCACACGTCAGTGGCTGGACACAAATAAAATCCATCCTTAGAGAATGGTTAAATCTATCATGAAACAATGGAAGGAATATGGCACATGTATAAATCTGCCGAGAGCAGACGTCCTCAAAAAGTGTGCAAGAAAGGGAGTCTCACTACACCCAAGACACCTATGACTTCTCTTAATGGAGGATCATGATGGTATCATTTTATATTTTTGATTAATTGAAATTACTTAATAGATTTTTAGTTTCATTTTATCATGACTTCATAAGTTTTTGTAAATTACTGTCAAAAAAAGTCAAATTAAACTGTCCATGATTTACGGTTAAAAAGCAATTAAAGGGGAAAACATCCAAGAGTGGTAAATATTTTTACAGGAACTGTAGACAGCAGGTTTCTCAGATTTTTCTGTTCTGCCTCCCAGTGCAGAGCAGGTCAATGTGTAGCTTGTATACCTCATGTTGATTAATAGTTTGTTATTATTGTCCTCAGTCATAGGTCACTTGACCTAGATGTCCTTGTATTAAAGGCATTAATGGTAAGTCATTAAACTATAATTGGGATGCTTGCTTTCATCCGTTTCCTGAAAGCCGTGATGGAAGCTCCTGCCTCTGAGGATTACCCCATTATTAACATCAGCAGTGACCTCAGAGGAGCACTTCATGACTCATCCTGAAGTGACAGGAAGAAGGAGAAGAGGTTGAAATGACCAGAAACAAGGACTACTTATCCTGCCAATTACTGATTTGTCACTAATCAGAGCGCACCCACAGATTACTGGAAGCAAGCCTTAACATTAAAGTGATTCACCGTGTTACGAGCAAAGATGTGATTAACATTTCCCAAAGCCTGCAGGTGAATACAGCACATGTACGTCTTCCAAATACATAACAAACACTTTTCAGATGCATGAAAATAACAACAAATGATTGAGGAGCCACTTAAACAAGACTTTGATGTGTTTAACTGTGTCACAAGAAGCCAGCAGAAAGCAGATCCATAACTCCATCAGCCCTGAATATATTGAAATCCATCAGGCTGTTGAGCAAAATGACAAATCAGTGGAGCTGAGGCAGAAATGGCAGCTCAGGTTTTCCTCCCTCACCTGCCACTCACAGTCTCCATCTGTCCTTGACTGAATTATCAATACACAACCCTTTAATATCTCGAGAGGGTTTCTGTTGCTGCCTCACCTCAAAAAATATCAATAGCCTGAAATTACTATCATGTCGCAGGAAGAGAAAAATAACCTGAGAGACTCTGAGGATTTGGAGAAGAAAGTTTCGTCCTTGATCCACTTAGAAAGCTGTATTTTATTTGCTTTATTTTAGAGGGTGAAAAAAAATACAGATTAATGACCAGTAAGCTTAGGCAATGCAAAATCTATTTGTGTGTGATCAGTATGAAGTAAATAAATGACATATCGTGACAAAAACACACTGTATGAATGAACCGTGCAGAAACAACAAACATTCAATTGTGAAATAATTTAAGCAATCAAACTGATCATATTAAGATTTTGTTGAATAATTTATTTTAATATAATTAAAATATCTATCAGCTTTATTTCATTGAACGATAGACATTTTGATTTCAAAACACTCCATTAAAAAGCCTTGACATTATTCATGTTTACTCTCACGTCACTCTGAATCACAGTGCTGTTGTCACCGACTCCTCACCTTTCAGCAAATCACATCGCCAGATTTCTGCTCAAAGGCAGACGAACTCAGCTACCAGATACAGTTAATTCACTGACACACAGTAGATGTAAAGACAAGTTATTCCATTACTGAACTACTGCAAGTACATCTGATCATTGTTTTCTTCAATAATCTCATTGGTTAGTGTATTAAATGTCATAAAACACTGCAACGTGCTCATCATTATTCCCTGAAGCCCAGCCTAACATTTTCAAATGTCTCGTTTTGTCTGACAAGTTGTCAGAAACCTAGAAGATGTTACATTTCATCATATGAAAACAGGAAAATATTTCTGGGTGTCATGTACAATATCTGTCTGAGAACATAAACAATAGGTGAGGTCAGGTAATGTTATGATCCTGCTCTAGCCACTGCCCTTCTTTCTCCTTCCTCCTCTTTTCTTCCTTCTCCCTTCTTCTTCCTGTCTTTGTCATGTCTCTTTTGTATTTCTCTCCTTCATCCTCCCTCTTGGTCTCCTTCTTCCTCCTGTATCTGTCTGTTTTGATTTGGCTTCCTCTGTCTGCACCTGTTGATCTCTGTCTTTCTGTCTGTCTCACTCACCTGCCTGCTCTCCTGATTAGTTATATGAATCACCTGCACTGATCAGCCCGTTGACCTCACCTGTCTGCAATTACACCTCCACTATTTAAGCTCATTCACTCATTCCCTATTGGACCATAGATTCTGTTGCCCTCCTGGATTCAGTTTCTCCCCACCAAGCCTGCTTCAGCCCCATGGACTCTATTGCCCCCCCACCTCCTGGATTTCTCCCTCTTGGACTCTGTTGTGCTCCTCTCTGTTCATGGATTTTCCCCCCTTCAGTTGTCAGTTCCCCCATATTGTGAGTATCCCTCCTTAGCTTAGTTTTGTTAACTCAGTTCAGTTTTGTAGACTTCTGTTTTTGTATTCATTGATTTTGCTTGTAGCGTTTTAGTAGTTTTGGTTTAGTTCTGTCCCCCCAGTTTAGTTCTCTATTTAAGTATTGGTTCAGTTACTTGGTTAAATAAATCTCTTTCAGTTATTCACTTGTCTGCCAGTTTCTGTGTGTCTGCGCTTGGGTTCTCCGGCTTCCCCCCGTAACAGGTAAACTGAAGATTGCAGGTTCAAATACATTAAACAGGTCTCCCCAAATAGGTGCTGCCTCTATCTCCAATCACTCCTTTGTTCTTTGCTGCAGCTCATGCACACCGGCTCATCTCTGCTCAGATACTATACTCAACACTCCCAACGGCAAATAGAACAACGATTTGAAGCAGTGAAACGGAAAGCTCCACCCTGCAAGATGACAGGGTTAGTTCCTTAAGTTTGTTACATATTGTCACCTTCCTAAAGTAATGGCCTAAATCATTTTCTGCCCAAACTGGGGTTTTTTTGTTTGTTTGTTGTTTTTTTTTTTTTTTGCCTAACTCATCTCCTCATGATGCTGGCCACCTCTAGTAAAATTGCCTACATGCTCAGCTGATCAGATCATATGTTTCTACCTCTGGAGTATAATAGTCTAGGTCAAGTTTCAGTGTGGTGTGGGTCAGTTTTTTTTTTTTTTTTTGTGTTTTCTGAAAAACTGACTTCGGCTGTTATATTAAAAGGGTGTCGATATGAATCAATGTTATTGTATACTGCAGTTTCAAAGTAGAAATACTCAGCCATGGCATTGGCTGCCTTTTCACTTAGCATGTCATCTAGCTTATTAAAAAACAAACAAAACAACTATATGGGCACATTAACAGGCTAAGAAATGTGTTTTCACAGAAAGTATGTCCCACACTGTGACACCACATGCATGACAACTGTACTCAATATCTGCTGGATGTATAAAGAGCAGAGCAACTGTTTACTGACACGTCATCATCTCAACTTTAAAGCTGGTGATATATTGGTGCCAGAGTTTACAGTTTCTTTTTTCAAGGTTTCCAATTGGCCAAGTAATAGAATAACATAACAATGCTTGGTTTACTGCTGTGACCCAATGTGTCCTGTGTTAGGCTTCACAGCCAAATTCTTTCTCCTGCTTAATATTTGTAAAGTTTAGTGTGAAACTGCAAAATCACATGAAACAAGAAGTGTTAGTAAGTTGTAAAAATAAATTAATTGGTTTCAAAAAAATCTTAAAGGCACAAGGTGACTACAGTGGCTTTGATTACAAAAGATTAACATAAAACAATATCATGATCCATTCTGGGATTAGATGTGTAACAAACACTTGCAGGTTTTGGAAGATGGCTGCAGGAATTTGCTTACAAGCGTATAATGAGGTTACCTGCTGATGTTTGGCCAAAAATTCCCAGATGGTCTTCTAGTTCATCCCAAAGGTGTTGGATAGATTGAGGTCATGATTATCTGCAGGTCAAGATGGTAAGTGCATTAAAAATAAATTACATCTTAAAAGACCCACAAGCATACTGTGAATAATGTCCATCCCACATCCTTTTTTTTCTGTCTGCCCCCATTTAAATCCACCTCTGCCTAACATCCAACTGCAGCATTTGTTGCTTTGTATTTTTTTTCCTTCTTTCCTATATATTCCTGCACCACATCAGTCCATCTTCCACACTAATACATCCACCTACCGAGGTCTCCATTTAGCTCAATGCCTGCCCCCCTGTAAAACTGTATACATGTGATGTAATTTAATCTCTCTATGTTAAATCACTTATTGTGTGTTTGCCTCGTTTCACAAGAATGAAAGAAATGAAAACTGACTGGACAGTCAAATTTATCTTTAAAAAATTTTTTTTTTTAGCTTTTATAATGAAATACAATTCAATTGCAACATATTTTACAATTAATAGGTTTATCCTTATTTATTCAGATTTCATCTATCCTCCACAATATAAGATTATGATAAATTGATCTGTTACAGTGTTTTTCCTTTTATTTGTGGAACTGTGCAACATTATTTTTATGCAGTCAACCAATGCAGTCCGGGCCCCATGTGGTGGAGAGTTTATTCTTTCTCTGGGCACATGGTGTTACATGCACATGAAGAATAATTTGTATTTATTTAAACATTGACAGTGGTAAACTGGAGACAAATCGGGAGGAAAAAAAGGGAAAATTCTGGCAGCACATGTCTGCTCAGGCACACAGGAGAACACTGTGGATGACATGGTGAGAAGAAAAAGACGCCAAGCCTCTGCATGGGACAGGTAAATCCAGCAGACTCCACTCCATGCTATCTCCATCCACTGCATGCTATTGGAATATTATAATGGAAATATAAGTGGAACGCAGAGGGAATAGGTATTCAATCAACCGGAGCACAAAGGGTGTCTTACAGAGCCTGTTCATTGTTAATATAACCCTGTATGTGCACATGAAAGAAAGAAAGATAATGGGATATAGAGAGGCTCTGTGTATTTGTGTGTTCAGGACACAGAAATGCTGATGCCTCTCCTTTGGGCCTTGTCAAGCACACTTAGCATCAGAGTTTACAATGCAAAATGGGAGAAAGTCCCTGTAATTCCAGGAGGCCCGAAGGCAGGCGAGAGGAGGAAGAAGACAGGAGCCAGGGGGGCATTGTTCTGTTTTGGACAAGCCTGCAGGGTTCTCTGTTCAAACACTTGTGAAGGACGTACTCACCTCATGGTGAAATCACAGTGTATGATGTCATGAGTTTAGATTGATTTATGCTGCAGCAGAAGTTCTTCTGTCAGAGTCGCTCACAGGACTTGTGGTTACCCTCAGGCAAAAATGATTTATAATGCTGTCAGGTGGAATACTGGAGAGGAGCCGGTTCATTGTTTCATAAAAGACCCCGTGATATGTCAGCGCTTTATTGGTTGTGTAATTCTTCCAACTGTTTGATTTAGAAAACAAAGGCTCCCTGTCCCATTTCTGAATTTCTTTTAAATTTTGAAGGGACGGTTGAACTCTTTGGGAAATTCGTCTTCCCGGTAGTGCTGAGTTAGACGAGAAGATTAATGCTGCTCTCGTCTGTAAGCAAAGCTACTGAAGGAAATCTAGTTATCAGACCACCAGATGGCACAAAATTATTGCTTGTGGCCAAGAAATAGTCAGGCACTTAAGTCTATTTAAAACCATAATGTGTCATTTTCATATTTTGGTCAAACTAAGGACATGCATCATTCAGGAGGCTTCTCCGGTTCTAACTAACTGATGGTAATTAGATAGATGAATATTATCACCCTTAAAGTGGCTCACATGGCTAAAGGCCCATTAGCAAGACGAGACTCATTCGAGGTGTGAATGATGATGAAACTTTCTGTGTAGAAGTATCCAGACTGCATAATAAGTACCTGATAAGTGTTGTTGTAGACCCCCTCCTCTCTGGAGAGATGGTTGTTGGTTCACTGTACATAGATTGCCTCCTTCAGTCCTTTCTTAAAACATCCATGTTCTGTGTCCAGACTGTAAACATTGTTGTCCTGAAAGAAGTTTCTCTTCCATTATTCTTTAGTGGGGTTAAGAGGTGCAAAACAGTTCATTTTGAGCTTCTTGTTGTTTCCATACTTTATGAAAAACTTAAGCAAACTGCCTTACTGCAGCTTTATATTATATTGCTATATTTATATTGCTTCATTTTATTGTTTGCGAAGGTGCATTTTTGCCCTGTTTTGTATGTAAAGTACAATTTAACCTCCTCTAATGGAAATCTAATTTCACCTGACTCTAAGCAAGACAGCATATATGCGTATTAAACAGAACACCAAGATAGTCCTATATTTTGGTCTTTTGATCATGGATTTTCTAATAATGATCCATAATTCATGTTACTCAAACCTGAAAAGTACACAGCCTTCTCTCACTGCAACAGACCAAATGTGTCTTCATGCATTACAAGCTTTTATTTCCTCTACGTCTGCACACTTGTTCCACGTTCATGGAAGCGGACCCAGATGATTCCGTATCTTCTGCTCAACCAGTGAGAATTAACTGAATCAGATGTGCAAGTAGCGAAGCAAGAAATTACAGGACAGACGGCAGATTTTGAGAGTTTATTACCCAGAGTTGAGGCTGTCAGCCTCCTTCCTCATTCAGTAGGATTGGCACGGTGGAAAGTAACTCAGTACATTAACAGAAGCACTGCACATATGTGTATCCTGAGGCGCTTTATTTCTTGCATGACTTCTGTAAAGCATCTTGAGACCATTTGACCTATAATTGGTGCTATATAAATAAAATGGAATTTAATTGAATCAATATTTCTACAGTCTATTTCACTCCACTACTTTTATCTAATAACATCTTATCATGCAGAGTAATTAGAATTAGCCACAACTTTACAAACTACACTATTAAAGTGAAGGGCGCATTGGTGCATCACTGATTATAATTCAATAATTTAGACTAATTATTGATCAATTCCTGCATTTTTCTAATATTGACCACCTGCACAATGACAGGGCTATACTTTTTAGCAGTTTAAGTATAGTTTGATGGTGAATTGTACTTAAGTTTTATTTAACGTACTCTAACAGTGTAGCATTGTGAAAAGTAGTAAATCAAGTGAAACATCTTCTTCTACCACTATGTTCAAACTAGTATACAGTACATCGACAGGCTCCTTAAAAACAATGTCTATTTTGCTTTAAAATATATAGTATATTTTCAATTTCAAAATAATATATATTAAAAGAATACTTGAATGAACTAAATTTAATCGGGTAATTAAATCCTGACAGATGACTATTTGGGAGCTTTGGAGCTTCTTACTCCACATCAGAGGGGCATCTTCCCTCAAAAGTCCTACTGATAACTACAGTGAAGGTGGTGGAGTTCGCTCATAGAACATCTGATGTGGAATCAGGATGTAAATGCAGCATCCAGAGACTTCAACAATTTGTTGGTTACAGATGTTGATGGGTGTAATGATGTTTTTTTTCTTCCTCTGTACATAAAGGAGATTTAAAAAAATACATAAAGACAAAATAAATACAGTTACAGGCAAAATGTCAAAATCTCAGCACTGGAAAATTGTCTAAGAAATAAAGAAAAGTAAAGTTAGAGCACTTGAACTTACTCCGTAAATGCATTGTGGAGGACTGAGCTGCAGAGCATGACGATTCGCAGGTGAATTCATAACAGGGTATTTATCTCACTCAAAAATGACAAAGTTACAGACACAGTGCTAAATTCAGGCCGTTAAAAAGGTCAAAAAAAGAGAACTTAACTAAGACTATAAGCAACAAGATAACGGCACAAACCAACTGGACAGATTAAGCAAACTCTTAACAGACATGAAAACACTGAACAAGAGGGGTTATACACACGATAGGGGAAACCTAAAACAGCTACACCAAAACTAATGACAAGACACCACAAAAAAGACCATTGTTCTACTTGATCAAAAGAATATTAATAATTGAACCCAAAATATATCAATTGACCCAACAAAAATCAACTGAATAAAGTAATATTTAAATCAAATGAACCCGGTCCACCCCTTGAAGTGGCAGGCATTTGGTATGGTCTGATTGGGAGCTCTGGTATATGGAACGGGGCTTCCCTGCCGTAATCTTTTGCCAAAGTTTAGCCTGATAACCACAGCTGCAGAGGACCAGACACCCCAGCACCAGTAAGACAAGAAAGATTAGTACAACTTTAAATAATGTTGAACATACAGAAGCTAACAATGAGTGTGGTTTGAAGAGTTAACTTATGTGTTATTTATGTGTTCTTGTATGTGCAACTTGAATGTAAAGGGTTTCAACTTAAAGTAGTTCCTGGTTGGGATGGCTGCAAGTGCAGCCATCATTTGCATCTATGCATTATCTTGGCATTTTTTAAAAGGGATTTATACATAGGAAACTAATGCAATACAAATAAAATGTGTCCCAAACAACCAGTTTACATTATTTTGACCAATAAGATGTAGAAGTAGGTTAGGAAGTCCATTCCTTAACTCAGAGTGGTTCTTTCTTTGGTCTGGGTGCAATAGTTTGGAGGGGAAAGAGCTCTGCAGACAAAGGGGTGAAGTTATATAACGTGGATGTGTCCAGCAGGATGACAGGCTATGCAGAGCAGAGCGGTGATTCTCAGGTAAGGTGAAATACTTCATCGTCTTATTTTAACCCTTGCTGTTACACTTTCACAGATTACAAATACATAAATAAATACAATAAAAAGAAAATGTTCAAACTAGTACACAACCCTCAAGACGACTCTCATATAAATAGTAAACAAGTTTGCTTTTGCATATCCTCACTGAAAAAATAGGCATTTTTTTGTACTGTCCAAATGTTAAGGCAACATACCTCAAAGTCACTTCTTCTGATTTCCTCCCAAAATGAATTAATTGGCTTTATGATTTGATATGATTCGTGATTGACTGATTGATTGATTGATTGATTGATTAGAATAATTTAAAGCTTAGCAATGTCACTATATCCTAGGAAAATACGTGATGCCAAAATTAACTTTCTACACTGTTAAAAATTATTCCATTAAGAAAACTGTGAAAATCTGACAGCAGAGTTGCCAGATTTTTTTTAATGGTTCATAAATGAGTGTGTTGTAAGGCGTGATGTTCAAAAGAGTAATAATATGTTATAATGATAAATGTAGTTACAACAGGAAAGCAATAATGTTTTTTAGAAGATTCAAATACAGGAAAAATAGTGTAAATTTATGATCAAATGTTGCCAAAAAAACCCCCAAAAAACAACAAGCATATGTGAAAATACAGGGACTGGAAATTGAGACAGTTTTAAAAAAAATTATTCACTTTTTTACAATTAACATTTGAAAAATTGAAAAGTGGTAAAATTATGTCAGATACTTATGTAATAGTGTTGCTTTTTACATATTTAAATACTGTTTTTAAAAAAGCATCATTTTATGGTGAAACATTGTAAAAGAACAAACTGTAAAAAGACATATTTGGGATGTGGCTATTATTTACAATTTTGATTATTTATATATATGATAATTTATACTTTTTTCTGTGATTTTACTCGTTTTTATTTGTAGTTTCACAAAGTAAGTTGTGAAGTAAAGTTGTTTAAAGAAATACATTTAAAATTGCTTTTAAAAACCTTAATTTTTTACAGCGTAGTGGTCAGGAAGGGAAATTGCATATGTGCTGCACAGCGTGGGAGGAAGGATCGCATGAAAATCACATTTTATGTCGGGAAGACATGACCTCAGGAACATAAAGTGATGATAATTTTACCCACAGAGTTGACTTCTCATCCAATCCCCTACTTTTCCTGAAAGCAGGGGACTGGAAGACCGTCTGCGCATCACGGAGGCACCTGTAAACGTCGCCGCGATCAGTCGGAGCGACAATAAAAATAACTTGTGCTAATGTGAGTGGACGCTGTCAGTGATTCCCATTGAGCACCAAGACGATGTGAAATCCAGTGCAGGCCGCTCTCCGCATCTCATCCGCCCATCCCCTCCTGCCAGCTGCCACTTGCAGTAGTGGTGATGCTGCTCCCTGGTGTGTAGAGGAGGAGAGAGAGCGCGTCCGCTGCCCAATGACAGCGCAGGATGCTGAGAGAGGCTGCTGGGGTGAATGGAGGCGACAAGATGCCGTCGAGAGCGGCGAAGGAGAGGAATTAACATCGATAAAGGTATATTTGCTTATTGCCTTTGTAGCGCACACTCTATCCTGCTGTAGATTGTGTAGATGATCTCACTTCGAATGCGTAAAAGTGTCCTTTCGGAGCGTTTTTTTCTCTTTTTTTGAGAGCGGCTTGCCGGAGAAAGCGTAGGCTATTCGCGTTTAAAAAAAAAATCCTCCTGATTCTGTGGTCGCTGATTGCATAGACACAGCCAGCCAATGCTCACTTGATATCCGAGAATTTACATTTTACAGCCGCGTTGAGGCGATATTTCAAAAATAAAGGTTTCCCTCGGCTCCTTTAGACCTGTATTTCACTGGTGTGTTCAGGTGCTCGACGCACACGCGCCGGAGCCGTCGAAAATGTAGGCCCAGAGAGCTGTCAATTGCTCGGTCGTGCCTCCCTGTGCTGCATCAGATGTAGGCTTATTCATGCTACACATGAGTCAGGAGACATGGAGGCAAATATGTGAGCTGGAGACTCACCTCCTAGATGCCATTAACCACGTATCCTGCGTGGGTTCTCACGTTTTCTGAGATGTCTTCCATTTAGGAGGCACACAAGCATCATTTAACGCAGGAATTTGGTGGACGGGCCATTTGGAGTAGCACATTCACATTTTCTCATTCAATCAAGCAGCCATCAGTGGGAGGCATGGGGGCGTCAAGGCTCTGTAGTAGAATACCTGATGAGGAGGCTGCATGTGTTGCTCAAGTGGCTCTGCACCGACCTGAACCGGTTGGTAGGCTCCTTTCACACCGTTTGTCAACTATTACCAGCCCATATTACGAGCTATTTATAGAAAACGTCTTTTGTGTGCCACTGGCATGCGCTCTGACCTCAAAAGCGCATAAGTACACCCAAAGATCTGCTTAGTTTTAACTCGGTTTTAGTGGAGAGCATCAGACCCGCATGCTGCCTTTCCAAATGCCACGATTGCCTTATAGAAAACAGGCTCCCTCAGTCCACAGACAGCCTGAGCATCGCCTCTGGTGAATCTTTGTTTCAGAACATCTGTATCCTCTCCACTGTTTCCGCACCATTGCTCTCTGAATCGCCAGAAATAATTTCTTCACTGGCCTTTAGTGGTTTTCTGGTCCTGGTAGCTGTAATTGCTTGATAACACCTGAGCAGTATAAGATATGTTACAAATAGCTGCAAAAAATGCCTAATTTAAAACTGCAGTAACCCCTAGCAGAACCTGTGGGTATTGTTGCAAA
Organism: Amphiprion ocellaris; assembly: GCF_022539595.1. Lineage (NCBI taxonomy): Eukaryota > Metazoa > Chordata > Actinopteri > Pomacentridae > Amphiprion > Amphiprion ocellaris. The sequence goes on along the minus strand of NC_072770.1, from coordinate 28,423,207 downwards.
TTTAGTACAAACCTGCTCAGTGTCATGAAAATTAGCAGTGATTTTCCATCTGCTTGTTAAAGAATCTTTTCCAAAGTTGACCGTTTATTTGTAGCTGGCATCTGTTATGCTACTCCAGTATTATCACTGTTTCTGCAATAATATGATACTCTCTTATTGCACTTTGGTCATTTCCCTGATCCCGGCACTCACAGCAGTGTGCTTTGGATGCAGCTGATGCAGGAATAAAATCCTTTAATGTAGATATGAAGTTTCGCTTTAGAACAGAGTTAGTGGAAAAATAAAACCATCTTACTATAAGACCATAACTGTAGAAAATAGCATTAAATTGAACATTTGTTAGAGATGTCAACTTTGCCAGGGCTGAGAGGATTAAAAAGGCTGACAGTAGTGCAATCATTTAAGTCATTTATCAGAAAAGAAAATCACAGAATGTTGTTTGATTTCAGCTTCTAAGATGATGGTATTTGCTGTTTTAAATGCTTATTAATTTACTTGCAAATTGTGTCAAACAGTTACATACAAGAGATCTAACAGACATTTTTCACCATTTTCCTGGATTTCATGGATTGAATGCTTAATTGATTAATTTAATATTGATCCCCAAATAATGACAACTTGGAATTCAATATTTACATCATAATGCTCCAATCTGACTGTAAGATCTGACTGTTTCATGCATGACTTGGAGAGGAAAACAGAAACACTGGCACCACATTCTCATCGAGACAGTAAGACACAGGTCCAGGTTGTAGCACTGATGTTTCTTTCAAACTGTTGTTGTAATGTTCTTCCTCTGAGTTTATCTCTGTAGGACACCCATGGGTGGAACTGGACATGGTCGTCCTTCAGCTGATTGTGATCTTAGGTTAGTATTTTCTTTTTATCCGACAACTTTGTAAGGATTATTAAGGATGACATGTCATTAAAACATTGGATGACGCTTCTGGGGAAGACTGCAGACGCAGCTGAAACATGTAAAAGTAAAAACATCCTTAATAATCCTTGCAAAGTTGTCGAATAAAAAGAAAATGCTAAGCTAATGAATGATGGAAAGATGATAAAATGAACACAATCAATTGATTGTGATCTGGTTGTGATCAGTACAGACTATAAAGTGAGATTATGCCTCAGTCATCTAAGCTCAAACCACACTGCTGCTGACCGACTGATTTGCATTTTTGTACAAAATAAACTAGCCGAATCAAGGCTGATTTGTGTGGACTCCCCTTTATGTTACAAGTATGAGCCACTTGTAACAAACAAGAGCTCGTCTGGGATTAGAACATGGACCCTCTCGCAATCAACTAGCCCTGAAAAATGGATGGTGTTGGAGCGTGAGGACCTGCAACTGCACCTAGGGCATGAGCTGAGGGTGGAGCCGCCTTTGAGTGCAGACTATGGTGGCAGTAAAATATTCAAAGGAGAATTTTTGAGGCCCAAATGGAGAACAGTGGTTGGATATGGGTCATTCATGCTGAAACAATGAGAAAATGTGTTCAGAAGGGCATGGTGATGGCCGACGTCACCTTCAGCTAATCCAAAAAGATTTGAGTTCATATCCCTGAACCTGGTGGGCCCGTTAGTTGCAACTGGTTCAGGCTTTAATAAAGTAGGAGAGAGTCCACACAAATTTACCATGATTCAGCTAATTAAATTGACACAAAAGAAATTTGCAAGTCAGTATTCTGGTGTCTGCTTGGGTGCGTGAGTGTCTTCAAGTGGCTTAGGTACCAGTCATGTAGAGGAAATAAAAAGGGAGAGAGACTGGCCAGGTCTGCTCCTTTTATCCTGGAGGAGAATCAACCCCAGATAACAATCCACAGACGGAGGCTTCTTCCTAGCTCCACTCATGGCTGTCATACAAAGACAGACTCAAAGGAAGGTCGTCACACAGTGTTTGCATCAAGTATTTGGACAATATGTACCTTTTGTTACATAGCTCACAGCATTAGTTTGTAGAAAAAAAGCCAAGTTAGGCAAATGAAAGCGATGAACACCTTTCCCATACATACAAGTTTTCTATCCGTTGTGGCCTTTTGTCTGCAAGCAAACCCAGTCCTAGGATATTCAGACACTGCGTTGTCAATGTTCATGTGTAGACAAGAAAAACGGAGCTTTTTGTTCATGATGTCAGAGTTTTTGCCATTATCTTCATTGGTCATGGCCAAAATAGTGCTGCTACTAACCTTGTTAACACGACTGTTTACACATAAATTGTATCAAAGATTAATTCCACCTTGCGATCAGACCACCCTTATGATGCATTAATGTGTCATTGTTGGTAGGTTTCTGGAACTGTTTTTATTTGCCAACATACTTTAGGGTTAGTTAGTTTGTTGTGCTCTTGGCTGCATTTTTAACTGTATTTGCATTTTGATGTGGAAGATTTTTTTTTTTTTAACCAGAGCTTGTGTGGATGAGGTTTATTTCTGAGAACCCCAGGGAACCCCAAAAATATCTATGTACATGTGGACTAAACCTAAAATGCATAGCTTGAAATAAAAGTAGGGGTTTTGCACTGTAGCACAGCAGGCGTAATTTTTCTAACTTTTTCTAAAGTGACACTACAGCTTTGCTGTAATTACAACGGTTGCATAGCTGAATCATAGCTGACGTTGAATGGCACAGGATGTGTCAGCATGGAAAGAGTACAGGCAGACACATTTTCATACCTAAATTTTCAAGGTAAGAAAAATGCAACTTTAAAGGGCACAAATATGGATAAGAGTCACCGCCTGAATCACTGCTGCATCAGTGACGACACAGAAAAAGTCTAAAAAATGATGACAACATATGCCAAGTCACAAAAACCTGAGCATAAAGGAACCATCATTATTAGTAGATCCTAACAAACACTGACTCAAACACGCTTTACATGAGGTTTTGCTTGACACTGCAAAGTACAGAACAGCCTCCTTCCTGACCACTGACTTGATTTATCAATGCTAATGTCACCAAAAACCAAGCATTATGAGCCTCATCAGTCTGTATCTAGCAAGACAATTTTAATTTACTAAAAGATGTCTCAGCTGTCTGCACAGCCCACTGCTGAATGCTGTTTTTTTCCTTCTAAAACGTTTGCCAATGAGACTTCACAGGCATGCTGTAGCAAGCTGACCACTGACGATAACAGCAGCGGGATTTGTTGTTGCTTATGTCTGCATATTTAGAATTTAAATTTAATTTGCCATCATCTTTTAAAAGAAATACTAAAAAACAGCAACAAATGAATTATCTTTTCTCTATCGCAGCCTTTAGACACATTCAGTTTGATTTGTTCAGCCATTTCATATTATTTCCACACTCCCATAGCATTTCTAGACACCTATTCCTTAATATAAGTTGCAGAAATGTCACTGTCCTGTATGACCTCCTCTGCCGGGCTGCAGTGTTTGCCCTCGGCCAAGTGTTTCCTCACAGATGATGCTTCAGTGGGTGCAGCTGAGGGACCCTGTCATCCAAAATCTTTCTGGATTTCGCACACCATGTAGACCTGTTGACGTACATTTCCCTGTGCCATGAATTTTCATTTTATCTGTGTGTCAAAGTAAAAGAAAAGAATCTGCATGAAGCTAAAGATCTGTTATGAGTGAGGAGATGAGGTCGCTGAATTCCCCTCTGCACTGCTGCAGCACACACCATCTGCGTTTGGTCACAGCTCTTTGACACACCTTCTGGAAACTTATGCCACCGTCACATCAGGCTACTGAGGTGCTTTTTGTGTGTTGGCCCCAGTGCAGTCACCATGGCAACTGTGTCTGAGGAGCAAGTGACACCAGAGGAGAGAAAGTACCTCGGTTCACTTTGATGGAAGAGTGTAATTTATTTTTATTTTTTTTTCACTCGTAGACAGAGCAATATTATTCATCACCACACAGCTGCTGACATTAACACCTTCAGTCAGCATCTTTGTCTTCAACTTTTGTTGTTAAACAGCTTTCTGAATTTGGCCTGAAGAGATCCATCTCAAGTTTTAAATAATCATACACTGTGATATATGGCCTTGTGATATATTTAAGCTACAGATGAAATGGCATGACCAATATTAGCTCATTAAAAATTTAGTCTCCCATATCCTTTTCTCCTCGTTAGCCAATGCGATCTGCTTTATTTAAAAATCTAGGAGTTCTTGCCATTTTAATTAAAATTTCAGCCAGAACTGATGGGTTTTTATTATGTCCTACAGTATGACATGTCTGGTGTGATTATCATTTTTAAGCAATCAATATATATTTTTTTTAGACCTTTAGAAAATATAATTTGTTCTTTTCTTTTTAGTGCTCAAAAAAATAAAACCAGTATTATGAGAACAGTCAATCCAGACCTCATATGAATTCCACAGTGGCAGTAATTATTGAACTGTGTGTTTATGAGACAATCCAGTGGTGCAGAGATTCACTTTATTTGTGAATATACTATCTGTCTTTCATGATTGATTTTTATTTCTTTGAGTTACAGATATTGATTGCATCGCTTGCTGCAACATGATGCTACGTGAGATACTTTATAGGCTAATTAATTAATAAACCCACTTTCCAAACAACGGTTTTTGCTTCTCCCCTGCAGAAGAACTGATCAGCTGGGATCACACTCGCATAAACTGTTAATTGGCTCTGTACTGCACATCATTTCTAGATGTACAGAATCAGTGCTTGAAAAAAACCAATTAAAAAACATCGGCATCTGAATGATTAAACCTCAGCATGTATGTTTTTTCAAAGGAAACATTTACTATCTAATACATTATCCATGGATATCATTAATTCTGGTAGAAACCAACCAGCCATCTGTGGTCAGAACAGACAAATGTGATGTACGATGCGATCACTCCTGTGTTTTAATTAGTCTGTTAGTTAGCTGATATATTGTGAAGCTGTAAAGCTGTCTCTACTTCCAGTAGTAAGTGTTGGCCAGTGGGAAATCCAGGATGATGCTGGGAAATTCCTCTGGGCCATTTGAGATTGGAGTCACATAAATTGGGGCAATCTGCTGCTGACGTTGACTAATACAGTCTTAAAGTGAACAGAGTAATGTCTTTTTCTACCTGCATTGTAGTATTTTCCAGGCCAGATCTGTTTGACTTAATTCCTGCGTGGAGTACACAGTTTATTTATTTCAAGGTGTATGCATTGCCTTCCTGTTTCTTTCATCTGACAGGTACAAATAGTTGGTATTCGCCTAACAGATGCTTCTCTCCTGTTTCCTCAGATCTGACACTGATGTGCTCCACCTATTCAGACATGATATAAGTCACCCATGTGCGGTTCTAAGAGTCAGAGCAGTCTCATTGCAGCACGCCCCTGTTAAGGACCCTCTGGTGGCCACACCGCTGAATCACAGGTCATGTACGGCAGTGCCAGAGCTGTAGGCCATGTAGAGAGCAGCCCCGTACGGTCCCCGCGCCTGCCAAGGTCCCCCAGATTGGGCCATAGAAGGGCGAACAGCGGGAGCGGGGGTGGTGCGGGGGGCAAGACGCTCTCCATGGAGAACATCCAATCCCTCAACGCTGCCTATGCTACTTCGGGGCCCATGTACCTGAGCGACCACGAGGGCGTGGGCTCCACTGCCACGTACCCAAAAGGCACCATGACTCTGGGTCGCGCCACCAGCCGGGCCATGTATGGGGGCCGCGTCACAGCCATGGGCAGCAGTCCCAATATTGCTTCAGTGGGGCTGCCTCATGCTGACCTTCTGTCTTACAGTGACCTGGGCTCCCTCTCCATGCTGCACCCCCACCACCACCAGGGGGTGCCCTCCGCTCTGCTCAGGCAGGCTGTGCGGGGCAGTGGTGGGGAGCTGCTGGAGATGCAGGCCCAGTTCAGGGAGATGCAGAGGGAGAATGAGATGCTGCGACGAGAGCTTGACCTGAAGGACAGTAAGTTGGGATCTTCCACCAACAGCATCAAGAGTTTCTGGAGTCCTGAACTGAAGAAGGAGAGAATAATGAGGAAAGAGGAGGCGGCTCGCACATCAATCCTGAAAGAACAGATGAGAGTCACTCATGAGGAGAACCAGGTGAGACCAGTACTCTAAGATGTCATCGTCCACTCATTACTGCGGAGAATTTCAGTTGCTGCTTGTCTGTTGTCTTTCTGTTTTTTCAAGTACTGTCCTCTCTGAGCTCTGCTTTCACCATGCTCTTTTTGGCAACAGACCACAGTCATCCTCAGTCCAAGAACACAGAATTATTGCAGTCAGTCATGTTTTTCAATACTTGTGGAAACCTTTCTGGAAAGAGTTCGTTGTGTACATAAATATTTAAAACACACTCTCCTCGCCTAGTACTCTGGTGCAGAATCAATGTCATTTCAGCCACAAGAAACACAAAACCCCTTCAGTTTAGTTTTCTACAGTATGGTTGAAATCTGAGCTTCCACTTGTTTGTGATTAAATGGAAAGCATGATGACACTGCCAAGAGGTGAAATGAACTTTGCTACTCACAGGATGGCTGCAACATTGCTTAATTCTAGCTTATTTTTAAAGGTTCAGCAAGATTGGCCCTAGAGGGGGAGACGTCAAAAGGTTTTTTTTGCTTGCCTCAGTGTGGGGGTGTAGTCATGGCCCAGTTAAATCAGTTACTGACAAGAGTAGACACAAGGCCCACAGACAAATGTCAAGGACACTTAAACACTCTCTGTATGTCTTACTCTCTCGACATCTCTCTCCTTTTCCACTGTCTTTCCTTTATATGCTCTGGCTTTGATCATCTCGCACTGTTTACTTCTGTTCATCCCGTCTTCACTACATGCAGTAGTCCTCTGTTTGTATTTCCAAAGAAAAATGCCAATTGGCAGCTGTAGTCTTTTTTTAATTAACCCACTTCTCCCGTGCACAAAATTCAACTGGAAATAATGTGGATATAAAAAACAGCTGAACATCACTCGCCACGCTTGTATTGAGTATGAAAAATACTCTCTGTGTCAGTGTGATTTTAACGATTTTCATGTCAAACCTCAGTAGCAGGATTACAAATGGTTGGCTGACTCATAGTGCAGACGGAGCATTTGGATATAAAGGCTTTGGTTTCGCTGGATATGTGAGCTGCAAGAAAAAATGCATGACACACTTAGGTAGACTGTGGAATAGGTCAGCATATTGCTTGACTGGCTAGATTGAACTCTACAGTGTTTGGTTTTTTGTTCCTTTTTAAGGCAGGCTGTGGCATGATGCAGCAAATTGAACGACGCCTCCAGCGACGTAAAGGCTGAATTTTGCCAGCTGGTTGTGGTCTTTGTGGCAGTTTGTCTGTCTGGTCGCGTGATGTTTTCAGACACTGAGCAGCCAGTAGGCCGGTCGTTACTCAGAGTGGCAGACGCTGTCGCTCCACTCCTCAAGGTCATCGCAGGATACCATTAGTGGGACCGTGACATGAGACCTCTCTGTCTGTGCGCCTGCTTGGATTTGTGCATGAGAACACCCCTAATAGTTTTTTGACTTACCTGATTTCACAGTACCTACGCATTTCTGGCTCATCACTGCAGCTTTGTCGTGCTTCTAAAGGATGACTTTATCTGTTGGTGACCAAATGCAGCTTCTTTTATATCCTTATGATTCATAAAGTAGCGTAGGGACAGCATTTGGGAGGAGGATGTGGCTGTTGGAGCCACTGACAGGGTCAAAGTAATTCATCATCGCACATTTATTCTTTACGTTCGGTGCCATTAAACACTCAGCGTGAATCCTTTTATATATTTTTAGCTTGGCTTCATCCATTGTAGCTGAATGTGTCCAGCGGAATTGAAAGCTCCACAGTGTGGGCTTTTATGCCTTTGTACCTGATACAAAGAGAAGACTTTTTTTTTTTTTTATCCCCAGCTTTGTCCAGTGTTCACTCTGCCTCTGCGCTGAATGATATTTATATCCCTCCTGGTAGGGTTCATTAATGAAGTATGTCAGCTAATAAAAGGCAGATGTGCCTTGTTACTGTAATTGGTCTTTTTCTGACTTGATTTCTGGGCTGCGAGGCGCCCTTACATAAGTGTATACTTACGGTGGGGTGGTTTGGTCACACCCATTGGGCTTGTTGAGAGGCTGACTGAAGAACAAATTGCCTCATTAATAATGGAGTAATTTCAGGCCATTCATTACATCTGTCTTGTAGCACCCTTTACAATTGCATCAGGTGCCTCAGGCTTCTATTAGCTTGAGCAAATGCCATGCATTATTTATCTTGCGAAAATTAAGATCTGGGAATATGTGCTTCTTTTTACAGCATCTTCAGACAAGAGGGGAACAACCTAGACATTATGAAGTTTGTCTTTCAGCTGTTTTGTAAAGCACAGACTTCACGGTGAGTGAAATACCAACCGTGGCCTAAAGAGCTTTAATCAAGACAGTCGATGGTCATGTCCGGCAGTAACGATTAGCCCGGAACTGTTTGCATGGTGCATTTTTAATCTACCATGCAACTGGCTCAGGCTGTTGTAACGCCGAGCTGTTTGAGTTGAATTCAGCTAAATTTTTTGTCATGCTGAAGCTGGACAAGAGCTGCTGGAGGCGAGTGTGTGAGCTAGAGCGTACCATATCTGACTGAGTCATGACCACTGCTGCTCAGCCACCCAGTCAGCCCTCATCAATGCATTCTACAAAAATGGAGGCTGAGCTTCCTGTGTCACTGTGCTCTGTCTGTGCATGGATGCACTTCTTTACTGTAAGCTGCCAATTGTTACATGCTGCTTAGCATTCACAGTGCGAACACGTGAGGGCGAGAAGCACAGTGGTGTGTCATGAAAGTGCTGGGGGTCGGGTCTATTCTGAGCAAACTATGAATAAGCATTTGTATGCATTTGTGCCCAATACAGTCACTGAATGTGTGCAGATGGAGATGTTTGCATTTTAGATTAGAGGATATTTCTCTTTGTAGTTGCACAGAGCTTTAATCATTACCAACAGTCTGCATTGTGTGTAGTCACGATTATTCGTTTGCACACATGATTAGTGGATCAGGTGAATATAGTGTGCATTAATGCCATATGCTGCTTTGATATTTAGCTCCCTTCATTCAGTTGCAGCAGCCGTACATACATGACAAGCAAAAGTATTGATGTTTTTACTGATGTTATGACATGTTGAGCTCATGTGGACACAGGAAGTATCATGTGAGTAGCCACTTTGCTTAAAGTGCTCGTGGATCCATCCTGTGGCAAAAACCCCCATCGAAGCACATAAGATGGCTGCTGCTTCATCCAGACGACAGGAAGGTGCTGAAACGAAGAGACTCCCTCCTCATTTTATCTAGACAAGATGAGATTAAAATGCGGAGAAGCAGGGAAACGTTTACCGAGCGCAAGGCTGGTAAGATTAAGATGGGAGTTGAGAATAGAAGAATAAAGCAAAGGAGATAAGACTTGTTACAGTCTCTTGGTGCTGTTTTGTCCAATGTAACACAAGTTTACATTGGATCAAAGCAGCGACATCAGTGCAGAAATGTCCGTCTTAACAAGAAACTGAAGAATCCCGTATTAAAAATGCTCAGTGCAGTTTTACATTTAGGCTGTAGCCTTCTAAATATATACTATTTCAACACACTATACTGAAACACTGTGTAACAACACAGAATATAAGCATTACTGTATGCAGTTTTCCAGCATACAGTAATGCTTATATTCTGTAACGCTAATCAAACAGTGATCATATATATCCTAACTCTGATTTGGTGTCATTGCTGTAAATGAATCCCAGCCTTCATATTTATTTGAATGGCTTATTGATTGCCTGCATTGGTAGACTGGCTGGTTTTCATAAAAAATCACTGGGAAATCATAGATTTCACCTCATAATTACTGAGGAGGCTGCCTATCATTATTTTGCATCAATATTGAGTGAAAGATTTAAAGTTTCCCTGTGATGAAAATGAGGTTGTTTTTTTAACCTTGTTAAACACGTCCATATGACTGTTTTTATATGCTAAAAGACACATGAGTGAGAAAAGCAGTCAATGCCACAGCTAAGCATTTCCGCCTTGAAACTGCTGTGTACCAATGACAGTCTCCAATATTGTTCCAATATTACGACTTTGCATTTTATAGCGTAGAGTAATTTTACAGTTTTTGAGCCATAGGCTCGTAGGTGAGGATGCAGCAAGTCGTGGAGGGCTGGGTTAAGAAAGAGAGGGAACTTCATAGAGCTGCACATTTTAAATTACTTCAATGAAAAAAGATTAGTTTTAGCAGTTAAATCAATAACCGGAGAGGGACTTTGACATATAGTATTGAATCAACTAGCTGTCACTCGAACATGGTGAATGTCAGAGCATCACAGATGTACTAGTGCTTATGCAGTCAATATTATCCTGGCAGTATCCTACAAACAAGGGAAATTATTGAGAAAGAAATGTGGGCAGCATAGCGACCAACAGGGCACAACAGAACTGCAGAGTCACAGGATCACATCTATTTGGCCACTTTTGCTCCATGTAGCTCCCCTCTATTGATGCCTGCCTCTTTACTCTATGCTATTTATGGCATAAATGAAGAAAATATAGGCCTATAGTAAACAATGTCAGCGTTGGTTAGTCAGTTCACCACATCAGTCCCATTTGAAATAACTCAACATCTACAGTATGGATTGTCTTGAAATTTTGAGCAGACTTTTATGGTCTGATGGAGGAAAAACTCTAATGCCTTGATTGATCACCTGACTTTTCCGGTGGTGCCACCAGCCAACCAGCCAATGGGCTGACATTTGATCAGATGTCATATTCCCATCAGCACGGCTGTAATTTTGTTAAGCACTAATTTGTGAATGTTAGGGTGTTAATTACCTAAACTGCGATGGTGAATACGGTAAATGTTACATCTTCTAAACATGTTAAAATTGTCACAGTGAGCATTTTAGTTTTCTGACATTAGCATTTAGCATAGAGAACCACTGTGCTCACAGAACTGCTTACATGCCACCAGTCTTCTTATTATAGTAGTTAGATCAATATTATCAATATCACCTTCTTTATTCTCACATGATTCACACATATGAGCCTGCAAACCTGGTACAGCGATAAAACAATATTCATTGTGAAGTGTGCATGGATTGCTAAAAATGCTTACAAGGCACAGGTGCAAGGGTTCTAAGAGTCAGTGGGTCTCGGTCTAGAGCCTCTTATTGAAGTAATGGTTAACATTTCTCGTTGATCAGTCAAACTACCAACCACAACGAAACACAAAACATCACTGAAGAGACACAAAATTAGTTAAAACACCTAAAAAAAGAAATAGAAAATAGCTGAAAAAGAGATCCAACTTACCCAAAGAATCACAAACACCAGAGATGCAAATGAATACTAAAGATTTGGAAAGACACATACAGTTACCGGAAAGAGATGAAAATTGACTAAAAGGAATGCAAAATTAACACAAAAACTATTGCAAACAGAACTCCATACACATCAACTTTCTCTTTTTGTCTGGGTGACATGCATCTATGTAGGACAGGTGGGGGACCTTTTACAAGTCTGTGCCCAGGGGCTTGTCTCATAATTCGTCCATGCTCTAAGTGAGCAGACCAGGCCCAGAGTGCCATCTCTCTGAGGCTTTGTGCTGTGAATGCAAAAATGAAAAATCTGAATTTGTGTGTGAACTTCATCTGACCCTTCCCAGTGACACTTTGACACTCAGTAAATCAAAGGAAGCCTAAAGAATAAAGACTTACTGCTGGTCTTTGGTTTTATCAAACTGATTAAGATTATAGTTGGTTGTTCTTGACTACAAAGAAAACTTCTAAAAACTGCCCCAACGTGAGTCCTTTGCTTTTCAGATGATAAACTGTAATTATAAATAAAAGATAATAAAAATGACCTTTACCACACAGAGTGAACACTTAAAATTCAGCAAAGAAAACTTGTTTTTGCATTCAGTATGGTATGAATTAACTCCTGTGTGCTGTTCTGAATCAGATTTCTGCATTCATGCCACTCTCAGACTTTCTTGTAGCTGAGTGGTGATGAATAAATGCAGCGTTTGCTGGCGCGGTGTGGGTGTAATTGTGTATTGTCAGCCATCACGACATACAACACAGAGATTAGGAATGTAGTGAGCAGTAGGCTACTGCGACTCAGCGCTTTGGAGCTGTCCATCTGTCAGATACAAACACCCGCTTCCTCTTATGCACACACATATAGCAACACACCAAACATACTGCTCATGTGCCACCTGGCAAAAGAGCTGAATATCACCAGCTTTAAGTGTCCGTCTGTGGATGGAGTAGCTTTAACAGTTTTCATAGCTCATTGCAAAACACATTTTTAGCCATCATGCTGGTGGGTCAGATATCAAGTATAGTTGGTTAAAAAAAAAAAAAAAAAAAAAAAAAAAGTGTAGTAGGTAACTGGTTTGGACTGCAAACCATTGGAAAAAAATTATGTTGCAATATTTAGTTTTACTGCCATATATATTTTGATATGACAAAATACAGGAAATTTCACAAGTTGATCTTCATTAATCTATTTGGAAAGAATCATCAATTCTAAGACGATTAGGACGATTTTATAGCGGAGTGCATCTGCCTCAAAGATAAAAGGTGTTTTCAAACAAACAGCCATTTAAAACCTTTTTCATATTGTGTAACACTGGCAGAGCCATCCAAAAAGATTTTTGCTTTGGATGGCATTCAGACCTAGCTTTGCACTCATACTGAGCTCAGTAGTGCTGATTTAAATTGTCAAACAAATTAATTGTGTTGCTTTGTGTAGTGACAACACTTGTAAGACGCTGCTGACAGACTGTTTTTGATCAAGTTCATCCTTTTCTGATGTTGATATATTTTCTTGAAGCTCATTTAGTGTCTTTTTGCAACCAAATCTTTCTTTTCAGTGTTTCTCTCCTCTTCCTCGCTCATTTTTCTGTGTACATGTGGAGACTGCATGTCAACAAACTCTCTCCGAATAAAGAGAAAGAAAAGCAAACTCAGTCTTTCCAAGAACCTTTAAATCTCAGTAAGTTATTTTCTATCACACAGTTAATTGTAGATTTGTTGTAGAAAATGAGAACTGCGTGAGTTTTCTTTTTATATCAAGCAGGAAAAAATAGTATAGTAGCTTGATGTCGGTCCATCCATCCATTGTCTATACAGCGCTTAATCCTCATTAGGGTCATGGGGGAGACTGGGGTCTATCCCAGCTGATGTAGGGCGAAGGCAGGGGGCACCATGGACAGGTCACCAGTCTATCGCAGGGCTACATATAGAGACAAACAATCACACTCACTTTTATACCTACGGACAGTTGGGAATCACCAATTAATCACAGCCTGTTTTTGGACTGTGGGGAGAAGCCGAAGTACCCAGAGAAAACCCACATGTGCACAGAGAGAACGTGTAGACTCCATACAGAAAGATCCGATGCCCCGGCTGGTACACAAACCAGAGAACTTCTAGCTGCAAGGCGACGGTCCTAACCACTGTGCAGCCTGTAGCTTGACGTGTGAAAGTTAGTTAGTTTACCTTACTTCACATCGCACTTCATGCAGTGACTATTACATGACTATTATGCATTTGCATATCACCATATTGATGCTGAAACAGTGCATTGGGCAGCCCTAGTTGAGACTGGTCAGGATTAGGTATAAGACTAAGTTTAGGTTAAGGTATGGGGAAATAGACTTCATCTACCTCAGTACTGAGCCTTGGAATGTAACACCAGCACAACTACAGATATCATTGTTTGTTTATTCCACCAACTGTGCCAACACGTACACATCTCACCAGCTACTGGATGAATTATTGTCCAGACAGTCATAGCCAGAGGATGAAATCTTTGATTTCAGGGATCATTTCTTTAACTCCACCAGCAGAGTAAAATCCTCACCTAACACTGAAATGCAGTAACCTCCTAGACAGATTTATACCAACAGAAATTTATAGACAGATATTCATAAAAATGACAGAATCCAGCTCCTTGACTATTGTAGCTCTCAAAAGGATTTTCTGTTTCTGCACTACCAGATTTGTGACAGCCAGTTACCCCTGGCTGCACCACGTCAGTCAGGGAGGGAAACAGTGGGGCTCAACTTCGCTCCTTGACTCTGGTGAAACCTCTGGAAGTTCGTTTTGTGGATATGCAGTGAAAGAGAAACCTTCTCGTGAGACAGGGTGACCACAACACCTATAACTGCTGAGTCATGACTGACTCACAGGAGCTGCTACAGATCTGCTGGGGGTGACAGGGGGGAGATACGGGAGGAACGGCTGTACAGTCGTTTTACCCCACAGTGCAATTATGCAAATGGAATCATTGGACTGCCGCTTGCAGTTTAGTTCCAAGACAGCAGGTTATTGATCTGGGAAGAGAGAAAGAGCTGAAATGAGGATAAGAGAGAAAAGATATAAAGAGGGAGAAAGAAGTTAAGTTCAAGTAAAGTAGCGGGATTTGCAGGGATTTATTCTCTACATCTTCACAACTCATGAAGGAAAACAGTCATTTCTTATTAAGTCTGATTAGAACAGTATTGCTTGTTTCAAATTAAGGTGAAGAAGGTGCATTTTAAAGTGTTTTTATGCATACAGAGAAGATCTGATTTGTTTGAGGTGTATATGAAGCGCTCCATTGAAACATGAACATTTCCATTACAGAGGAAGTTCTAGCATGTGACAGCATGAATATACAAATCAATGGACTTGGAGAACTTTGGAAAAATAAAAATAAAAAGAGAGCAAAAAATAATTTAACATGTATAATCTGTTTTTTGTTGCTGAACCAAATAGCAATGATTCACATAAAGTAGTGTGACCAGAACTGTTTGTTGTGGCAGAAAATTCATCAGCTTCCACTGCTAACACAAACACTGCCCCCTGGTGATTGGAAGAGCACATGGTTCACATAGTGTCACGTCACTTTTGTCCTGAAAGAGGTTTTTTGCATTTAAATATATTTTGTGAGGATCCATAGTGTTTTTAGATAACTGCAAAGCAATTCACTTTTTATATGATAGAATCAAATACTGTTGTGCATGTTTGCTTGAAAAATTACTTAAATGATAATCAGTCGTAATTGCAGTTAAATTTTCTGATTAAGTAACCAGTTAATTGGCTGACTTACAGCAGCATCTACTGTACATCATTACATAATGATCCTAATGACTACTACCGATTTTATTCATGGTACTTTTTGTCATTTGAACTCAACAACTAATCCTGTAATCAGGTCGAACTAATCTGAGATCAGTTAATGTAAATTGTAGGGGTTCATCGGAGCCATTTTTAAAGCAACTTCAAATCTTTTCTTCATCTCTTTCCAGAAAGGTCATTTTGATAAAGTCACATTTTGTCTGTAGGTTTATAGACTTTTTTCATAGCAGGCATTTTGACTTATCAAAGAAAAAGCACAGGGGAAACTAATTTTATTAACAATGGCTCAGTTCCATTGAGTGTCCAAGTAAATCATGCTCACAGAGTCAGCATGAACAATACCAGGACCGTGGAACTGACTGTCTTAATGAACTGCACTCAGTATTAAAATTATTCATTTCCTGTGTGCTTTTCCTGCTATGACAAGCCAAAGTGTCTGTTGTGAAAAAGGTCTCCTGTGAATATGCTGTGCTGACTGATGGCTGAAGACTGATAAACTGGCAGCTCTCTTTGAAAACTCTGGCTGGTTTTGTGTTGATCATCCATCTCTGTTGCATCAAGCTCTGACGCTCTGTTTTCACCACACATTTGTTTTTCTGTTCATTCTGCCCATGCTCTGCAGCTGCTGGATGCCAGGAGAACCAAGGTTTGTCCCTATGTTTGCACCACGAGTTGCGTGCACAACATAGAGTCACCTTCAGTGTGGCGTGTATTTTCAGACACCTGGCAATCCTTATGTATCGTACAACGTCTCCTCCTATGAATCCTGTAAAAGGAAGTGGAAGATTCTCAGCAGTTCAGTCCTACCCTCTTTGTCCCATGATATGTCTCCCCATAGACACTGTAAAGCTAGAAAATGATTTGTTTGTTTAATTACATCAGTCTGAACATGTCTGGTGCTCCATCCATCTGTAGTAAACCCCTACAACCCCAGAATGCCTGTAAAGTTGGTTTGATTTCAATGAAAGGAGCCGTTTCCACTGCTTCAATTCCTGATGGGGCCATTTTCTGGGCGTAGATTGATCTGTGTTTTTGTCTCTCTCTGCTGGAGGAAAAGTTCAACAGACAAACCAAGACTGAGTCCATATATGAATGAAACTGTGCCCTAACGATGTTCCCCTAAACCCAGAACCAAGCTTCCTATAAACTATGAAATATGTTAGACTTAATAGTGTGTGGTTTAATTTTATTTTATTGTGGATACAGACATGCAGACTGTTATCCAGCATTATGGCTGCTTTGTCCCTACAGTGGATGAATAATGTAGCTTCAATGTATTCTTTTGCTATTCTGAGCTGTTCAACTGTGATAACTCGTACATAATCAAAGGCCTAGTCTTTTCTTACATTATACCCACTAATCCTAAAGACACCATTTTTCTAAAAACTGGGTGCCTCCTCTGAGGTTTGAAATACAGTATTTGTCTCCAGGACTCCACTTATAGTGGGTGTCTGAGAGATTTCTGGTGCTGCAGGAGACCATCAGGATGCTCTTCATGTGTATAATAAAAGGGCAACCTTTCGCAGCAATTAAAGAATCTCCATATAATTCATCTAAAAGCATTCAAATATCCAATCCAATGGACTTACTTATGGTTTCTTTTATAGTTTCTACAAATAAGCCATTCTTTTAACATCAGTTGTTAACAGTTGATTTTTTTGGCCCAAGGTAAGTCATGTGTTCCTAATGTTTGACCCGCTATAGCGTTGATCCACACAACTGTGTCCAAGACTATTTCAGAAGTGTGTTGTAGTGTGTGTTTACCCTCCTGTTTAGTGTTATCATAAAAATATAAAATGTTGCATTGTGTGTTGTTCCTAAAAAAGACTTTCAATCATTTTTGAGTCTCTCTATGTGTGTATACGTGTTATGTGTTTGTGTGTGTGCTCATCAGCATCTCCAGATGACCATCCAGGCTCTGCAAGATGAACTGCGCACACAGCGAGACCTCAACCATCTGCTTCAGCAGGAGAGCGGCAACCGCTCCGGCTCTGAGCATTTCACCACCATCGAGCTGACGGAGGAGAACTTCCGGCGGCTGCAGGCCGAACATGACAGACAGGCCAAAGAGCTCTTCTTGCTGCGGAAGACCCTGGAGGAGATGGAGCTGAGGATCGAGACCCAGAAGCAAACGCTGGGAGCCAGAGACGAGTCAATTAAGAAGCTGCTTGAGATGCTGCAGAGCAAAGGGCTGCCCCCAGGGCCAGGCAGGGCGTCAGAGGAGGAGGAGCAGGAGAGAGCCAGACGCATTGCTGAGGCCGAGGCCCAGCTGGGACACTTGGAGGTCATTCTGGACCAAAAGGAGAAGGAGAACATTCATCTACGAGAGGTATTTTATAACCAGGGTTACATTATTATGTGGCATTCACTGTGTAAGCGTTAAAACTGAGTGTTTTTTGGTTTGTTGTCACTAGATGGCAGTGCTGAATATCACAAAATCAATATGCTCCTCTCTGCTGCTTAAATTGTATCATATTGATTATGCAACGTGTAAACGGAAAACTGCAGTGCACATCAGTTGCATGAAGCATTTTCCGTGCATAGAGATACATTTTCTATCCATTGTGTGGTGCATTTTTTAAAGTCTAATTTTAGCCAAATAATCCCACTTTCATCAGAAATTGCAATTGATTCTGCTGCTCCAGTGCGACATAACACTGTATCTTGTTTTTAAGGAACTGCACAGAAGAAATCAGCTGCATCAGGATCCAAGCAAAACCAAGGCTCTGCAGACCATCATAGAGATGAAAGTAAGAACTCGACTCACATGCAGCCTGATCACAACCACATACAGCAGCCCTGTCAAATAGGGCATGTCTAAATTATTATTTTTCATCGTCTCTGTCTAAAACCAGATGTTCTGTTTGCACACACTCGAGTGACTGATATCCTCAGGCCTTGTATTGCGTTAACCACTGAGGCTTTTGTGTTCTACTGAATCTATTGTTGTCACTGGCAGCTGAGTGAGTCATCAACACTCTGTCACATCTCTCTATCTGCCTCTCACACACACATACTGTATCACCTCACAAAGCAGTTGTGTAAACATAAACAAGAATCAATATTACTGTTCAACACTGTGGCTCACTGAAGAGGCAGCCTGCTGTGCCAAACTGGAACACACTGGTTTCATGACTTATTTTTCTCAATAATTAGCTCTTTAATGTTGCAGACTGTCTGCACACAGACACTGTTGTTTCAGTAAATTTTTTACACAAGAGTTTTGTATAGAACTGCATAGCTTTGTTTAGAATTTTACTAAATATTCCAAGCTAAATGTGTATCAGGTGATGTTTGTGTTTTCTCTTTGATGTTAGCCTTAAAGTGGCATTTTTGATTTGAATAATTTACACAAAACATTTGTGTAAAATACCTCAGTGAGGCAATAGAACAAGCAACAAGCAAAGGAAGAAGATGTAATGTTTTATGTGGCTTTGAAGCTTCAGAGGAAATTAAAGTGTATTGAGATACTGGCACAAACATACATATTACATGAGACAGTCTTTAAGCTTGGCTTGGACTGCAGTTTTTAGAGACTGCACCCATCTCAAACAAATTTAATTTGACATGCATCCATGTTGCATTCCTTACAACAGATTTTTAAAATGCTTATCTCGTATTTCACGGTTATAAATGTCCCAGCACTTGTTGTGCGACAGCTGGATGTGGCTCCAGAGATATCAGGGCCATCCAGCTACTGAACCGCTGTAGACACCACCAGCCTCACTGCAGAGGCCTGACATCACTTCCTCAAAATAAATCATGACATCATCGCTGAGCTGACACAGCCCCTCTCTCTCGGCTGGATCGGCGCTGTGCAGGCCCCAGCCTCTCTCTGCTCGGTCATGTGACATCTGGGCTCAGGGATCCTGTTGATTTTCATACAGCGCGAGGGAAGTCCCGCCTCCTCCTCCTCCTGTGCTGTGTAGGAAGACCCTGCATCTCTCCCCCTCCTCCCCTCTCCTCTCTCCCTCTGCTGTGTTGATGCTGATGGAAGCACGAATAATCCTTCCTCTCTCTCTCTCTCTCTCTCCCCCCGACATCCCTCCTCCTCTCCTCCTCACTCACCAGAGACAGTGCACAGTATATAGCCTGCCTGCTGCTACCATGGAAACAGGTGTGGTTGTTTATGACAGTGAGAGGCCAGTATGCAGGGAGATAGAGAGAAAGAGAGACATGCAGAGGCAGGGAAAGAGAGATAAAGAGCAAGATTTACAGACCAGGTCGATGTACCAGTGATTACATGTGGATGGAATAAAATCACTCCTCTTTGAAGGTACGGTGTCTTGTGTCGATTGCAGCGATGTTAGTTCATTGATGTTCATCTTCTAACACTGAGGTGAGATGCAGCAGAAGGGCGAAGTGCATGTACATGTACAGCGCAGTTAACCCCTCAGATCCATCATTCCTCATTACGATACATTACCCATGTTCCTCTGCATTGGGCTACAACTGACCCTGCTAATGGCCACAAGTTCATAAGTTCAGAGGCACTCGGAGGAAAGAAGGAGAGACACAAAAAGAGAGAAAGACAGGAAGGAACAAGGTTGTTCTATGCTCTGCTGGAGAGGGAGATGGACCATGGCTAATCTTAAAGACGTTGTATTATTTATTTAAAAAGCCGTGAAGCTAAAGCTGCACTCACAGTCGCAGTCCAGAGACTGGATTCTGCATTGATCTGCAAGCAACTACGGCAAAAGCTACGGCTTGTTACTTTCTCTTCCTTTCTCTTTGCCCATTTCTCTCCGGTCCTGGCTGGTGTCTGCGAGCTGGATGTGTGCTCAATATTTCCCAATGGTGATTAATCCTCTGAGCCGCTGCAAAGAGCTGGGTAGAAAGCTTCTGATTTCACCGACAGATACTGCAGTTGCTCTGAGCTCGACCAAAGAGCTTTCTCCATTCTCTCTCTATCTCCCTATATCTCTCTCCTGTTCTACTTTTATTCACACTCCCTTTCTCTCTCTGCCGATATGTCTCTCTAAATCTCTTTTGTTCTCTGTTATTTTTCCTGTTTCTCCTGGACTTGTGTTAGTTTATTTGCATCATGCAACTTGTGGACATGCCAGTCTGGGTTTTGAGGTGTGTCTCCTCCGCATGTTTGTGTGCAGGACACCAAAATTGCCTCTCTGGAGCGCAACATTCGAGATCTGGAGGATGAGATCCAAATGCTGAAGGCAAACGGCTTATTGAACACAGAGGACAGAGAGGAGGAGATCAAACAGATGGAGGTCTACAAGAACCACTCTAAGTTTATGAAGACTAAGGTAGAGACCGCTTGTACAGTGCATGTGGAAACACTGATACTGTAAAACTGTAACAAACATGTTGTTGTGGGTGCAGATAAACCTTGAGTTAGCTGCTTTAACATTTAGCTTAAAGGGCAATCTTAGTGTCCAGAGTCAATGACAGCATCGTTTTCAGTGAACTGACCTCACCTGCTTTAGTTTTCAGACCAGTCACTGATGACAACTTGTGTTTGCATGTCAGAGTTAGAGTTATATAGTCAAGCCTCCAGCACAGCGGCATCCTAACATCTGTAACTGCAACGAGGTGCTTGTGTCTGTGGCTCTCTGGGGCTCATGTGTCTCTTCGGAGCTTTGACTCTGTTTTTAAACACCGCTCTGTATTAGTCTATCAGGTGCAGACCAGCCACAGTTTTGTTATTCTATTTTTAGACTTCTTTCATCAATCATGAATAGAGATGATGTATAATATATGACGAATGCAGGGGAGTCAGTCCCAAATGCATTTTTAATGAGAGAAAAACGTGTTGATGAAAATTGTGCAAAAGCTGCAGCGACAAACGGAGGATTCTCACACAGATACGAGCATGTCATGATGGTAGAAACATCACTAATGTAACACTGCTGGTCAAGTGATCTGTTTCTTGTGTTGTACAGATTGACCAGCTGAAGCAGGAGCTGTCCAAGAAAGAGTCAGAGCTGCTGGCTCTGCAGACAAAGCTAGAAACTCTCAACAACCAGAACTCAGACTGCAAACAGCATATCGAGGTGCTCAAAGAGTCACTCACTGCCAAGGAGCAACGTGCTGCCATCCTGCAAACAGAGGTAATGATAAACCTTGAACTTGTTTACATACATATATACAGTATATCAACCTAACAAAACACTGCCTCACGAACATTTTCATCCTCCTTCGCCAAACTGAGCAAATAATTGGCCCACGCCGGGACCGAGGCTTATTACTGCAGATCATATCAGCACTTTGTTTTTGCGTTGGGGACTTCGGTGGTGACCCGAGATACAATTGACAGTATACTGTCACAGGACATTTAGTGGAACTCGAAAACATCAAAAAGCTGCACCAATGAGTAAACAGCTGTGACAGTGAAGATGGCCACCTCAGTAAACTGCTCAGCACGCATGTTTTTTCTGCATTTGCATGGGGATTAAGTTAAGATAACTTAAAAGCACTCTGAATAGTGATGTTTTCCCTGTAGATTTAGCAGATAAGAATCCCCATTTGGAGTAACCAGACGAGCCCAGATTATACAGACCTGTTTTATTTTAAGCAGTCTCATTTTGTGGTGTTTCTTTGAATGTGTCATGCTTCAGGTGGATGCTTTACGTCTGCGTCTGGAGGAGAAGGAATCCTTCTTGAACAAGAAAACCAAGCAGCTGCAGGACCTGACAGAAGAGAAGGGTACTCTTGCTGGAGAAATCAGGGACATGAAGGACATGTTGGAGGTCAAAGAAAGGAAGATTAATGTCCTGCAGAAGAAGGTGAGGATCAGACACGAAGAAAACCTCACCATTTACAAAACTCCAAATTACTCCCTCACTTGTTCTTGCATTATTTATTGACTATGCTGATTTGTAGTGTGAGAGCTTATGTAATTTTACTCTAGATATCAAATGAACAGTGATTGCATCGTCAGATTGTCCTGGACTAAACCAGTCACACTGTGAAAACACAAAGCAGAGTGGTTACTGTGTCCATTAAGAGTGAGAGAGTCTCTTGCTCTCAGGGGGAAAGTGCACATAGAAAGACAAGCAGGAAGATATTTCTGCCTCACTGGCTCTAGTATGTGTATGTGCTATAAATACTCAGTGTTACTCCCTCTCTCACCCTGACCTGCTCACCCATTCCCTTTGTTTTTTTTCTTTACTCCTGTTCAGTCAGACCTTCTCCCTCTCGTCCATCCACTTTTATCTGTGTTCGTCATCTCTTGTGAATTCTGAACCTCTGTTTCTCCTATTGTGGTTTTCTTTCTCTGTTTTGTCATTAATAAAAACATCAAATTAGATCAGTGCACATGCTTTACCTTTCTGTACTGTATTAAAGGCTCACTTCCCATTTGCTGACAAACAGTAGCCTGATACATATGCTGTTCTACACTTGGTTCTGCTTCTCAAAACTCTTCTTAAAAGCTTGACAGTTTTTGATGTATTTCTTCCTTAAACGGGAAATGCTTTGTTGCAAAGCCCCAGCACATTTCAGACTACAAACACAGCGGTGTCTGTAGAGGGTGTTATTCTTCAAAGACTTCTGTAATCACCAAGTCCAACTATTACACCAACTTTAAATACTGCTTTGGTTTTGAGATCACGCTTCTTACCTCTCTGCTGCTTTCATCCTCCCCTCCCTCCGTCCTCCCGGTTCACCTCCTCTCTGAGTCAGATCGAGAACCTGCAGGAGCAGCTGCGGGACAAAGACAAGCAGCTGGGAAACCTGAAGGACAGAGTCAAGTCTCTGCAGACCGACTCCAGTAACACAGACACTGCCCTGGCCACCCTGGAGGAGGCGCTGTCAGAGAAGGTAGAGCACTGGAGTGCAACATCAGGTTGGGATGTGAGGTGCATTTATCAAGCTGGTAATAGTGCAGTTTTTGAAAGAGGAAAGTGAAATCCTTCGTAAAGTAGCATATTGTACACTTCTAGCAGCTTCAGAGTTTCTGGTAGGAGGGTTTTTGTACTCGTTTTAGTATGCAAAATTAGCTGACTGGTGATGGCTTCAAATTTAGTGTACAGACATCTGAGTGACTTTAATTTCTCAACTCTTAGTGAGAATGTATATCCTAAAATGTTGAACTTTTTAACCTTTTCTGTTACTTTACTCAAAAACAACAATCAAAGCCTTCTACAGAAGCTTTAGGCTTAAAAAGGCATTTAAATTTAAGGGAATTTCTATCCTCCTGCAGAAGACTGCAGTACAGAAACAGATGTGAGCACACACCTACCAAAGACCTGGAGTTATTGTTCAAAATATCGGTCATCATGAATAATACATTAACTGAAGCAATATGTATAATTCAGGAAAAGGTAAATTTAATCTAGTGGTTGCTTTTGATCTGATTATTACTTTCCTGCTCCAGTGCAGTTTTTTGTATTTCCAATCAGCTAGTTTTTGATGATTTCATCCCAGCTTAATAAAAATAAAATTACAAAAAACTAACAGCAAGTCTCTGGAGTAAAATTCCAATATGGTGCAGGCTGTTGTGAGGCTTGGCATCTTAATTTATTTTGTATTTTAGCTAAATCTAATTTCCTAATCACCATTTCATATTATTAAGATTATATTCTGGATCTTATTATATTAGTCCAATGTTAATTTCACTTTAATTGCTACAGGAGATATTAAGAACTTCGCAAATTGCATTAACTTGTGGTTTTAAGGTTTAAAAGAATGTAGATGTACAAGTCCCTGATTGAATGTGTCATTAATCATGTGTTCACTTGCTCCTTATTGTTCCATATTTTGCCCCTTTTCAGCAATTTAATGAAAGTATCACATAGCCTCTGGAGTCTTTCATTTTTTTCTGCTCAAAACATTGCAAAGATGGTTCATTTCACCATCACTTTACTCCTGGCTGTAGTCCTGTTTTAACCAGGCTGCTTCAACATCTATAGCTTTAAATGGAGCTGCCCCTTCAGGAAGAAGACTCTCTGTGTGACTGATAAAAGAAATATTAAATTCACATCACATATTGTATGTTGTTTTTAACTCATGAGTATAATAAATTTGTCAGACGACTTTGTGAATAGAAGATCTGTATGTTTTCATCTGTGCAGAGGTTCAGCTTGATTAAGCAGCTGTTGGTTAACATGTGGTCTTAAATGGGAGCGTTTCTCTCACCATTTCATACTCCTTGCATTGTCCTACAACAGAAACAGAAAAATATGTAAATGAGATATTAAAGCATCACTGAAAATTCAAAAAGTAGTGTATATGAGCACAGAGAGCAGAAGAGATGAAAATAGATTTAAAGTGATGAGTTTAGGTTCCATTAAACGCAGTGACTCAACCAGTCCTTATTTATCAGCCTCAGATTAGTGTTCAGATTGTTGATTTCTTTTTAAAATCTCTACAGAGCAGCAAAAAGCATGTTCTTTTTTTTTTTTTTTTTTTTTTTTTAAACTGTGTTTATTTTACACCTCCAAGACTGTAAAACATACAAAACACTATAAACATATTTTCACCATATGGAACCTTAAAAGTTTATATTTTCTCTCCGGTGTCAGAGTTTTAATGTTTTGATCAATGTGGACTGTAATTGTTCACTTTTAATGCTGTGTGTTTTAGGAGAGGATCATAGAGCGTTTAAAGGACCAAAGGGAGAGAGAAGACAGAGAACGTCTGGAAGAAGTGGAGTCATATAAGAAGGAGAACAAGGATCTGAAGGAGAAGGTCAACAGCCTGCAGATAGAATTAACAGAGAAAGAGGTCAGTGAGCGAAGAGATTGTCTTTGTAAGGGTTGTAGGGGTGTGTCCATATGACTGTACACATGCCGTGCCTTTATGTTTGTCTACTCTGCTGCGCTGTAAAGCTTGCACCGCTCCTCTTTGTATGTACTGTACAGCACATATTGGGGCTCCCTCCCTCACGAGGCCTTTAGGTGACATTTAAGCATTCACCTCTGGCACTGTGGCCTACTTACACCTGCTAACACTGTGCTCGCTTGCCTGGTTTAAACTTGTGCTAACTGTCTGTGCTGGCTCTCCACCTGCAGTCCAGTCTCATTGATCTGAAAGAACATGCATCATCCTTGGCATCCTCTGGCCTCAAGAAGGATTCAAAGCTCAAGTCACTGGAGATTGCCATCGAGCAGAAAAAAGAGGAATGTAGTAAGTTGGAGACGCAGTTGCAGAAGGTAGGTGTGCGTCTCTCAGTGTAGGATCAACACTGTGAATGTGCAGTTTTGATTTAGATTTTGTAAAACAGGTACTTACCACTTTTAAATGTAGAACTATCATATATTTTACAATTAAACAGACAGTTTTAGTTTCAGCTGCAGCATTTTTTCGCTGGCTGTTTTGGAAGAAATAAACAGATTAGATCACATCTGACAATCAGCTGAAGCACTCACAACCATCAGGCATTTTAAACTACTGTCACAGCCATGTCTCCTTTTTCCTATACCTGCGGTATCTGAAATACCCTTTTTGCTGCAGACTGAGGTAAAGATGAGAAACGATGGAAAAGCCGAGTCCTAATTTGAGCCAATAAAATCTCCACATTACAGTAAATCTAACATGATACCACAGTGGTCTGTTATAGAAAATAATGTTCATATAAATGTTAGGAAAACAAGCTTAATGCAGATGTTGCTCCCAAGTCTTGCACTATATGATCTCCATATAAAGTCTGCATCTAAACAAGTACAAGTTCTATGCAACAACTTCATCTGATTGAAAGCTTGAGGCATCAAGTACATGAACCTTGTGGCAGCATTGTGTTGCTGTCAGTGTTAGTTTCTACTGCAAAGAATATTCTTTCACCTACAAATTTGAAGCAGTGTTACAGTTGTGTTGTACAGGGATGGAAAATAAAAAAGAATTTCAACAGTGTTCGCATAAAAACGTCCCATTCACTCAGTCGATGAAAACGTTAATGCCTCTTTTAGCTGAACTGTTAAGAGCTCCTCTGCCCTGAATGGAGACTGTAGAGATGTTCGTCATTAATTGCACCAAACTGTAGATAAGAAGCCACAGCAGCGTGTCCACTGTGAAGAAATGAATTAGCTCAGTGTGAGTCCAGGGACCACTCGAATGGAGACTATTAAGCAGTGACAGACTTCAGAAAAATCCTAACTATTGCTTTTTATTCTTACACTAAAAGCGTTTAGTTAAATGCCGGTTTTTGGTTTTTTTTCCTCTGCTTATATATTCTTTTTAGTCAGGCTTTATAATGTGGAGAACTCTCTGCTATTCAATTGATACAGCGTAAATATAAAATCCAGGTTTAAACTGTGAGAACCTTTTATACGTCATCAAGCTAATTTGAATAAAGTTCTTCAAATCTGGACTGCATCGAGGAACGTGAACTGACATTACATGAAGCTCATCATGCTTTCTCTCCTGTAACAGGCTGCCATGCTTTGTTAATGTGCTGCAAGAAAGTCCATTAAATACCTGGTCCTCCTTCTCCACAGACCATCCCTGTATCTGTTCCTCAGCATTTGTCCTTGTCGTGTTGCCGTTAAACCTGTAATAACACGTGCTGTACTCAAACTCTGTGACTTACCTGTCAAACATGTACTGTAACATGTCTGATCCTGCTGTTTCTCCCCTGGCTCAGAACGAATCCTAACATTTACTCTCCCGGAACCCCTTCCCCTTCCTCCCCCAACCTCCCCCCCTCCCGTGTCCCTTCCTCAAACTCCTCCGTTTTGCAATGTAGCAAGCTGAGCAGCTATTCAGTCACATGAACAATCCTGTAAGTCCCTCTCCTGAGCTCTCTGAGGCACATATTGAAAGCATGAGGACACTGATAACCGCTTTGAAATATGCTTAGATGGTGATCGTGCCGAGTCCCAGCACAGGTTCTGCTTCCCCCCACCCAGATGCATGTTGCTCATTGCACTGTACTGATATAGTGAGCTTTATACTGCACTCAGAGTCCTGTGCACTGTACTCATTCTGTAACTGTTTGTGACACGTGGTGACACTGGTGCTGCATATACAGAATATACTGAAGTACTGAAGATTTATTTTGTCAGCTGAAATTTGCTCAACATACGCTCTATTGCCATGTTATTAGGTACCTCACTAGCGCAGGAATCTAATACAACAGTCGTGCATTAAATTCGATTTTCATGAATGTTAGGATGTCAGAGAGGTGTTCATCCAACTATATTATGATTATTTTGAAAGACATAGAGGCATTAAATTAGATTCCATTATGCAAAGAAGTGTCTGTTATACTACCCTCATATTAGATGAACAATATAACAGGAACACCAGTCACTCTTACGATAATAATAATACAATTAAGTACAATAGTAATAATGCTAATAACAATAATAAAAACAATAACAACAATAACAACAACAACAACAATAATAATAAATTAACTATTCATGTTGCACTTTTAAACATGGGTTTATACAATGCTTTGACAGATGAAGCAAAAGTAGGAGTCAACATAACAGTTAATATGAAGTTAAAACAACACAAATACAGGTTTAAAAAATGCTAAATGTCAGGATACATAATAACATCCATCCATCCATTATCTATACACTGCTTAATCCTTGCTAGGGTCACTGGAGTTTATCCCAGCTGACTTAGGGTGAAGACAGGGGACACCCTGGACAGGTTGTCAGTCTATTATAGGCCTACACAGAGAGGCAAACAAGCACAATCACATTCACACCTACGGATAATTTAGAATCACCAATTAACCTCAACATGTTTTTGGATTGTGGGAGGAAGAGGAGAACCTGGAGAAAACCCACTCATGCACAGGGAGAACATGCAAACTCCATGCAGAAAGATCCCAGGCTGGGATGCAAACCAGAGCTCTTCTAGCTGCAAGGCAACAGTGCAAACCACTGAACCACTGTGCAGCCCACACAGAACTGTACACACACACACACACACATATATATATATATATATATATATATATATATATATATATATATATATATATATATATATATATATATATATATATATATATATAAATAAATGGATATTTACACATCTAGAAAAGACTATATATACACAGTAGTGCAACTGTGGCTCAGCTGTTTAGTAGGGTTATGGCATTGGAGAAGCTCTAAAACCCTTAAAAAAAAAAAAAAAAAAAAGCCCTCAGAAAACCAAACAAATCCAGAGATTTTCTATAAGCAGCATGTTGGTGACACTGGAGAGGAACAACTCCCTTTAACAGGATGAAACCTCCAGCAGAAACCAGACACAGTAATGGCAGACGTCTGCCTCTACAGGAGGCAGTCGTACAACCGAAGCCCTTAAAATAATTGTAACATCTTTATATAACAGCTTCAGTAAAAACTGAGGTAGAATTTATTGCAGGACTGCTGTATCAGACTGTATTATCTTTAGCTAGAAGGACCTGTGAGGTTTTTAACTTGTGACTCTATAGTTGTCTGTAGCTGTGATTAGTATATCTACTGTGTGTTTTTCTTATTTTCCAGCCTAGAAAAAGTTCTTCACGCTGATGTTGAATGAAGATACAGCTTTGTAAAATATGTAAGCGTAAAAAGTCAGTACACAGGGAAATGCAGTTTAAGATTAAGGTCAACCTCTTAACAAAGAAGGCTCAGATATTTTTAGTGGAATTCACTGGACATCGCCTGCTGTCAACTTTACACTTCCTCATATCTTGTGACACCTACAACCCCACAATGGAAAACAGGAGATGCACTTTCAAAGTGTGAAAATTAACTTTTCCCAAATATATGTCTGGTGTTGAATTTTTGAAGATGATCAACAAATTATTTAGATTTCTTCTTTTACAGAGGTGAATTCTGTGGCCAATTAATACTTTTTTAAAAAACTTAAAACAGAAAAATTCTGTAAAATAGCAGTTTAAATAATTACTTACTACTTTGTTGACACTGTCGCCTTATGGCTTGCTGTGGGGGTTCTGTAAAGCATCTTGAGACAATTTGACCTGTAATTGGCACTGTATAAACAAAATTGAATTGAACTGAAAATTGAACTTACTATATTTCAGTCCTTAATAAACATATTTTTTGTCTTCAAATGACAGTAAATATCTGTAAAATACAATACTGTCATTTTCAGTCAAACATTGTAAGGGAAAAAAGTATCATTATCTGTAGTTTAACAGAAAAGGAAAAATCTGTAAAGTAACACTAAATGGTAAATCTTTTTTACAGTGTTTGGCATATTGCTGATGATACGCAAGTTGTTGGCAATTTTTTATTTTTTTTTTTAAAATACACTTTTGCAACAATTACTGGGTCTAAAATGAATTTATGCACATTATAACATCAAATAATACAGAATGGTGTCCAACATGGTAAATTGTAACATTTCTCTTGCTTAAAATATGAAACTTAAAACAGATTTACTTGGTCGCTGTCGCTTCTCTTCCTCCATCCTTTTGACTGACAATTGCAAAGACTGTGCAGTTTCATTGGGTTTGCATGACTTGGTCGACCTTGTTGCATGTTGTCAGTGTCAGTGTTGCCACGCTTCTCCTCTGTCTCGATGTGGTGCGGTTAGCTGAGGTATCAGCCGTGGTTGGAGATCACTGCAGTGTTTTGGTGGATGGCTCTTGTCACCTTTCGCGACATGTGTTGACATGTGTGGCTGTGTTTTGTCTCGGGGGTCATGTGTACCACTGTAGTGTATTTCGATGGAGGGTTAAAACCTGTTGTAATAATGACGAGATCTCTGCTTTTGATAGTTTTTGACAGACAACCAGTGAGACAGAAGCATGACCTAGCATTTAACTGCCCCTGATTCGTTACTGTTTTCCCTTTTAAAGTGCTGTGCAAACACCAGACACCCATACACAGTCTAGTATTCTACATACTCACCAAGTGACTGGGAGTCTCACATGGCCATTTAAATACAGATAAATAATAGTTCTGTTAAAGCTAATGAACAAGCACCAGTACTGATGCCTTCATCCACAACATTTTACTCTTATGACAGAGAGCAGAGGAAGTATATAATATAGCACACTGATGGACTGCAGTGTACTGGATGTATTTCTGTTTCATGGGTAGTAAAACACTCTAAACTGCACTAAATGTTTGCATTGACACTGTGATCTTAACTGAATGCGTCGTTGGGTGTGCGCATGTTTGTGTGTGTCATTGTTTGGGGTGTCGATGCAGAAGGCCCACGAGGTGGAGCATCAGTCGGGCCCAAGAGGAAACCCGGAGTACGTGGACCGAGTGAAGCTGCTGGAAAAGGAGGTGAACTACTACAAGGACGAAGCCAGCAAGGCTCAGACGGAGGTGGAGAGACTTCTTGACATCCTGAGAGAGGTGGAAACAGAAAAGAATGACAAGGACAAGAAGATCGCTGAGTTGGAGAGGTAATTAAATCGAGTGTTTTGAGAATTTAGTAAAAACATTTACAGACCGGTTAACATGCAGTTTAGCCTGCACTGATTTTATTCCTCTTTGTCGTATAGCGTGTATTGTCTACTAATGTTATAGGTTCTGAATCACCAAAATTGTAATATTTAGTCAATTTAACTTGTTTGTCCGAAGCAGCTCACAATAATTGCATTCTCCGTCTGTTGTTTGATGCTGCAAATATACATCTCCTCTCAGCTGTGGACCAAAAGATACAATAACACACTTAAAATATAGAACTAAATGAGAAGGGGGAAAGCAAAACTTTTAACTAAGCCACACATCATCAAACATGTCATTAGTTTTCTAAGGGTTAGTTCACAACAATTTCCAAATAGAACTTTTGCCCTTACAGGGTTCTGTTCAGAGAGCACAACACAAGAGGCAGATTGTAAAAGCAAAAAGCTTAACAAATAGAAAGCAGGTTCACAATTACAATAACCAGACAGATTAATAAAGCACAGGGAGCAGGCTGACGCACAATCCAAAGGACAGGCAAGGCTAAAAAGAAACAACAAGATGAAATTTGGAGAAAACCAAAACACTGGAAAGCCAAACCACGATGCACTATGGGGCTAATTGGTGGAATCAGCTGATTAGATGGACGTAGAACATCACAGAAGAGGTGGGAAAGCAGGGTAGGTGGGAGTGGTTGGTCAGAAGTGGTTGAACAGAAACCAGATATTAGACCAAAGAGTGAAGCTGAGGTGGCTCATGCAAATGTCTCATACTATAATGTGGTCATGCACTCAATTTTGCATGACGTCAAGTGTCAAAACAATTTAAACAGGTAGTTTATATAAAAATTCACCCTCCGTGCAGTTATCCTGAATGTGGAAATTAGCTTTAGGTAGCATAGCTTTTTTTGGCCCAGACTGTAAACATGTCTTTTTTTGCCATAAAGTTGGGAATTTTACATGGAAGCCTGTTGGGATTGACTCACTTTTAGAGCCAGCCTCAAGTGGACATTGGAGGAACCACAACTGTTTCTTGGTATTTCAACATTGGCTTCATTTTTCAGACCTGCAGGTTGCCACAGATGTTTTATTTTTTCTGCTAAAGTTTTGAAATATTGGTCTCTCTTTTCTGCCTCTAAATTCTGTGAGCATCACAAACAAAACCCCATTCATCTTCAAACAAAATAGATTATTTAGTAATTTGGGTGAACTAACCCTCTAATGTCATTATCGTAAGCAGTACGGGATCTTCCTGTTTATGCTGAGTGGTTCTGAGCTGTTTATTCTCATTCCTGATGGATGCGTTTGTCAACTTTAAAGTCCCCCGTGCTGTGATCTTCATATTTAAGTGAACTTTCGTGTGCCTTTGTATACATGTACGGTCATTTTCATGTTATGTACAAGTTTGATGTCATGAGGGTGTCAGCACACTGTCCTGCTTCAGATCGAGTCATGGTTGGATAATACACTCAGACATGCATCTTTTGAATGGCTAGTAGTGGCAGTTGTGTGCTGAGATTCACCGGAAGGCTCTTTGTACAACTCGTGATGACGTGTTAGATGCAGTATTAGAGCACAAAGTGCTACTCAGTCACCCTCTTATGAATGAGGTCAAACTGATCACAGTTAATGGACCACATAAATAAAACGGATGGCCTCTTCAGCTCTTGGCTCACTGCTTAATGCGTTACGAGTCTCCATCCAGGAACCAGCTCTGCATTTTGGTTTGGCTGATGGAGGAGATCATTTACCTGGACAGGATTCAAACTGATATAAAGACCAGTTGGCTGCATGAGAACCACACATGAGCACCGTCTGCCAATGACAGCCCTTCTCCCTGTCACTTACCCACTGCCTAGTGTTAAAACCAGTGACATATTCCCTTCCCTGCTAGTAATAGGAGGCCACTTTAGTGAGTGTCATGTTAATTTGTTAGTAGTGTTTGATTAACTGAGTGTTCTTGTTCTTTTTTTTGCCATCTTTACCCACTTTTTCCATCCTGTTTCCCTTTTCTATCTTCTGTATCTTGCCCATCGGTGCCTTGATTTACCCTCTGCCATTGATCTCTTTCAACCTGGGCCCTGAACCCCCTTTTATTTCTTTTTTTTTCCTCAAATCTGATTGTGACTTTTCTTCTCCACCTCCCTTGCCACTCTCTCTCTCTGTTGTACCCCCCTCCGACACCACCAGCCCCCCACCCTCTGCCCCTCGCCCCACCCCTCGTCCCGGTGGCAGAGCTCCCCCTGACCCGCTCCCTTCTGTGTCCGCTGCTCCCCAGCAGATAGGGGGCATGGTGTGGGATTTCCTGGGAAAGTGAGTGCTCTGCCCTGGCACTTCAGCTCGGCTGCGTGGTTTAAGTCTCCGACTGCGACTGCTGCAACTGCATCTGGTTTCACCTGTGTGCCTGGGTCTGCCTGCTGTGTGAAGGATTCACAGATCTTTGTATCAGTGTCAGACTCTGTTTTAGGTCGTTGGTCTCTTTACTGTACTCTTGCCCATAATACAAAGATCCCTAGATTCATGTCTGCTTTCGTGTCTTTAGCATGTGTTTGCTTTGTGGTTAACTGTTTGCATCTGTGCATGAATGCTATGTGTATGTCTGTGTGCGTGTGTGAGGGTGAGGGTGAGTTTGTGCTGCATGCTTATTTTCAGCCATCTATCTGTGCACTGATGACAGAATGAGGAAGTATTAGCAAAGATTTTCCCACATGGCAAATCACTTTCCAAACCAGCAAATCAAATGACAATGTAGGCTGTAATTAATTGTACCGATACGACCAAAATATGTCTTCAAATTCAGTATGAAGTTCAGATCTTAAAATTTAAGATTTGTACTTCAACACATGCATATGCACATCAGGTCATAATGTTTGAAATATATGTCCAAGCAGACATATATTTGATTCTCTCAGCATATGTTACTTTTGTTCGTGTTGTGGTTTGTTCACAAGTCACATAGACAGTTCAGTCACACCAAGGATTCAGCAACCAAATTTCACAGTTTCTACTGGTGCTGTAATTTAAAGCCCTTATCAGACATTTCACTTGTATATATACTGTAAATATTTACCAATACTAATAATACAGATAATACTACACTATTTCCTGTATTATTAGCAGCTGGTTTTAGGTTGAGCTTGGTGTGATGTTCCCAACTGCCCTCGCTTCTTTATTTTTTTTTCTATTTTATTTGAGGTCACTGTACTTGCTGTACCTTGTATGTCCTTTGTTGAAAAAGCTTGTACACTACACACACACACACACACACCTAAATGTTTGTCTTTTTGTGGTGTTTGGCTGTTTGTAGTAGCTTATTGTACGAAGTGTCTGTCCTTAGAGCTGAGGCCTTCTCCTGCCATGAGCACGCTTCCCCTTCTCATTCCAGCCACCCATCTGCCCGCCTCACCCTGTTCACCCTCTTTAACTCTCACTCACCTTTGCACCTTCAGACCCTCCTTTTTGTCCCAGTAACATCACTTGACAGCTCCCCTCTTCTCAAGTGGTCTTCCCCAGTGCCCACCTTCCCGCTCTCCCTCCCAACTGCCCTGCCGAGCTTGCTCTACCAGACACTAAGGGAAATGAACAGCCTAGTGGCCTGCATGAATAGAGCTGCTGTGCTCCAGGTCTACACGCGCTCAGTGTGAGGTGCTGTAGTAGGTAGGGTCTGGACTGAACTCTCGGTCCTGAAGTGTGTCACTTCAGTCGGGTCTCTTCTGTCTAAACAACCCTGCATCCATAACTGACTCTCTCACAGAATCACTCCTCCTTGCCCACTTGATCAAACCACTGTTGGCTTCCCCTCCTTTTGCTCGGCACTCAGACCTTCTCCTCCTCCCCTTTTCTTCTTTTTTGCCCGGCTAATTTTTGCCTGTCTGACTGCATGTCTGCCTCTCCCAGGCTTGGCAGCAGATGCACATGGTTCCATGTTTTCAGAGAAGGTGCATCCTGCATTAGTTGTGACAGGCTGCAGAGCAGCGACTGTCACAGCCACATCTGTAATCTCCCATGTTGTTTGACAATGAGCACAGCGTGATCTCCTCTGGGTTCACTGGATTGTTTTCTTGTTGTTGTTTCTTTAAGTTCTGGTTTTAATGTCTTGTTTTTTTATTTACTTTTTCCTGTGTGTGCTCTTGTCTCCTGCTTCCAATGTCTTCTTCACTTGTCCCATCATCCCCTTCACTTCTACCTTTTCCTCTCCCCGTCTGCAGTCTAGCTCCCAGGTAAGTAATGACCCTGCTCCCATGGCAACCCCCACCTCTACGTGTATCCGTCCTTACTCTGGTGCTTAAACCTGTGAGTTATCTCCAGAATCCCATG
The DNA here is from genome assembly GCF_022539595.1 of Amphiprion ocellaris. Taxonomy (NCBI): domain Eukaryota; kingdom Metazoa; phylum Chordata; class Actinopteri; family Pomacentridae; genus Amphiprion; species Amphiprion ocellaris. Next base: position 28,388,546 of record NC_072770.1, on the reverse strand, counting down.
TTAACATGAAGATATCAGTTCATCTGTGATGCTCATGATGTGTTGCTGTCCTGGTGATCTCATGACTGGTACTATTTTGAAACAAGACTCATTCAAAATGCACTTGACATGATTGCCCATTACGGTGCTCTTGCTTGTTTGTATTTCATGTGTTTGATGTGGTTTATGGGTCTATTACATACCTAACTCACATGTCTACTTACTTGTCATATAACTCTATATCCTCCCGATTGCATTTGTATTGTACAAATTGCACTATAATTACAGACTTCTTCTGGCTTGGAAGTTCCTAAAATTTTGTGTATTTTACAGACAGGGAGGCAAAGATCAGACTAAGAAGGGTCCAAACATCAAATTGGGACCACAAGGAGACAAGAAAGGCTTAGGACAGGACCTTCGTAAGGACGGCTCCATAGATGGTGGTCACCACTTGAAGGTGAGGATTTCCTCCTGAGAAATATTTATTGATGACACATGGTTTAGTAGTTGACTAATGAAATCTGTGTCTACAATGTGTGTTTGTTTTGTGTGCGCCAACGTAATCCTGGCTGTCTGTCAGTTGGAGGAGCTGATGAACACGCTGGAAAGGACGAGGCAGGAGCTGGATGCCACCAAGCAGCGTCTGTCCTCCACACAGCAGTCTCTGCAGGAGAGGGACACACACCTCACCAACATGAGACAAGAGCGCAGGAAACAGCTGGAGGAGATCCTTGATATGAAGTAGGTGTTGTTATGTGATTCGATGCTTACAAGTTCACTTCTTTTAATGTGTCTCCAATTACGCCACAGATTCATTTCTAGTCTGAAAGTGCAATCCAGTTTCTCCTTGTTCTACCCACAAAAATACCAACTGAATATGTTTGAGCTGAAAACTAGGACGTGCAGTTTGTGAGTCATTTTATACCAAAATACATAGTTTAAATTCTCAGAGGATATTTTTACAGTTTCTCTCTTAGAAACATTTTGAGAAATGCGTTTTTTTTCTGTGACATCCTAAAGGTTTGTCCTCATGGTGAGGTTGCCAGGCAACCAGCTAAAACCCTACAAAGTCTCTGCACCTTGCCAAGAAATAGATGTGCACATAAACATAACCATTATGTTGGTTTTATAGTTTAAATGGATTAAACCAAGATTTGTGTTTCCCTGTTTCGAGCCTTTATGCTGAACTAAGCTGTGTAAAAATATGAGTGGTGTCAATTTTCTCATGTAACTCAGCAACAAGGCAAATAACTATATTTCCTAAAATGTTCTTAGAGTGAGATATGTAGTCTGAGCTGTGTGTGCGCTTTTATGATGTCCTTTGAGAGAAGAACAAAGCAGTCTGATTTTTGAGTGATCATCATCTGGCTCCTTTAATTGGATTCTGACCATAAGTAGTTTTAATTGCACATATACGGTACGAAATAGAAATAGAAATAGACTTGAGTCAGACTGATTCAAACAGTTCTTTAGTTAAAAGAGCTTCATGAATTGATGTATTTTTTTCTTTTTGTGCTGATGTTATAATGTTGTTCTTTTCCAGACAACAAGCTCTGCTGGCAGCCATCAGTGAGAAAGATGCTAATATTGCACTGCTGGAACTGTCTGCCTCCAATAAAAAGAAGACCCAGGAGGAGGTGCTAGGCCTCAAGAGGGACCGCGACAAACTGATGCTTCAGCTCAAACAACATGTTAGTACTGCAGCACAGTGTCAAGGAAACTTCTCTCTGCACCGCCGCTGGTTGCCAGGAAATGTTAATCAAAATGAGAAATATAGCTGCACAAGGCAGCAAGCCAATTTTTTCATTTCATCTGCGGGGTTGTCGAGGACATGCATGGCCACTTTGCAGCTTCAGTTTTGGCACTTTTCCCAAATGTTATGTCTTGATTTGCTGCATGAGTCAGAGCTGTTTTCACATTTTTGGGGGAAACTAAAGTCTCAGTTCATCCCAAACTGGTCCCGGTCAAGATATGCATTTTCAGTAGCAATTTGCAAATCATTTTCAAATATTCCTATCACAGTGTTTTGTACACAGTTGACAGCAAATCCATTCAGTGTAAAGGCAAAGTAATGTAATATTAAAGGCATGTTGAACATGTCAGAACTTGAGACTAAGACTCAAATCCAACTCTCAAGTCTGCAGCGCTGGTCTGAGTTACACACCATAAGTTCAGGCAACAAACATCTGGCCTCCTGGTGTCTCTGTAAATTGGCTTACGTTTCTGCCACATACTGCTAACAAATATTTAAAGTTATACAAGTTAAAGGTGGAGTATGAAATTATAATCCAATACACCTTTTGTCAAAAATCACAGAATGTCTCTCTGCGGTACGTTACCTGTTTAGTGTGGACACTGAAAAAAAGGTGTTTGTATAGCCTGGTCTGAATAATCACCCTGACCACTTTTATGTAAATGTCTGGCAACAACCTTACAAGGCTGGGCCTAATTACAATTCTGTATTACATTCAACATGGCACAAGTCTGAAATGCTAGGCTACATACTTACTTTAATAAGATTTTGTATTTTGTTTGTTTTTGCAATATTATGTGTTATATATGTATTTGTTATACATGTTATGTCTCAATGAACCCCTGAGGAACATGAAAAGTGACCTACGTCTGAATGAGTGAATGCAGTTTAAGGGACTGATAAAGCAGCAGTTTCATTTATCCCATGTCTGAAACTCAGAGCATACAAAAGTACAAAAGTCAAACAATATGTATATGCAGGAAAGCATCTATCAATGAAGATCAACAGTGGTTATGAGTAGACCCACAGAATTTCTGACTTACTTAAAGAAACAGTTCAACATTGTCGGTCACTTTTTTTTTGCCATGAGCTATATGATATCATGACACTGATATCACTGCAATGAATGTACCAGTGAATGTACATAGTGGCTGTGCATTCCCAATTTGGTGTAGCTGATTAATCAATATATGCAGAGCATCCAGCAATGCTGCAACTTGCCTTACCCTGCAAGTTGTTAATTTATGGGTGGCGGGTTTTAATTTAACTTTAAAGGTGCTGGAAGTGGATGAAGTTACAGAGCCAGGCTGTTTCCCTTAATGTTGTCTCTGCTAAACACAGCCACACTATCCATAAAAATGACCACAGAGATAAAAACCACAGCGGAGACAGCCTCAAAAACTGAACATTATGAGCCTCAGTGTTAGTTTAATGTTGTTGCGCTGTGTCTCTGTTGCGTGTCCTCCTCTCACTGTGAAGGAACAATGTTGTTTCTAACAGCTGCAGAGCGTCACTTGCTAACCAGCTTCTTCTTCTTACAGACACAGAGCAGAATGAAGCTGATCGCTGACAACTATGAAGATGAGCAATATCACCCGCATGCTCCTCACCACGCCCAGCCGCAGCCCCCTCACGCTCAGCCCCAGCCCCAGCCCCAGTACCCCCACCCTGCCCACGGCCAGCAGTCTCCGTATCCACACGGCCCGCACCCACAACACCCGCAACACCCGCAACATCCACAGCATCCCCAGCACCCGCAGCACATGCAACACCCTCAGCACCCGCAGCACCCACAGGCCCCTCAACAGCACCCACATCCACAGCAGCCGCAACCCCAGTACCCCCACCCGCAGCACCCGCAGCACCCGCAGCACCCGCAGCACCCTCAGCACCCTCAGCACCCCCAGCACCCCCAACCACCTCCGCAGCACCAACAGCACCCACGTCCCCAACAGCCTCAGCACCCCCACCAACAGCACCCCCAGCATCCTCCGCAGCACCCACACGGACACGCCCCTCCGCAGCACCCTCACCCCCACCCTCAGCACCCACACGGCCCCCCCCAGCAAGGGCAGCACCCCCAACATCCGCATCCACAGCACCCTCAGCACCCTCAGCACCCGCACCACGCCCAGCATCTACGTCACCCGTCGCCCCACCATCGCGGAGGCTCGGCCCGAGGACCCCCACACGCTGGTCACCGGCCCTCCCCAGACCAGGTTAGCGATCGCCAATGTTATTCATATGTTTTAAATACCATTTAATGTGTTCTCTCAAAGGTCAGACCTAAACAGACGTTGCTATATATTGTGAAAAGAAACTTTGATATAAAAACTCCTGTTTGAAGCCGCTTATAATTTCTTGTTAAAAGTCACAAAGCTCAAGTAAAAGACAGAAAACAACTACAAAGAGACAAAAAAAATCTAAATGACCCCAACGGCCAAGTAGACCACAAAGAAATGAAACAATTATTAAAAGAGATGACAAATAATTTTTTTCCTGTTGACTAATTAGTTAATCAAGTAATTGCTGGAGCCCTGTTTATAAAATTTAAAAAAAAAAAAATCTGACCATGAAATTAGGCAATATTCATTTCATGATATAACACATGGATGCCTAAAATTAAGGTGTCAAAGCATTGTGACGAACAAATGTACTGAGCGAGAAATTTTAGTTTAACTTGTCTCTGACGAACGATGTAACAGTGATACTTAAAATTTTTATTTGAATCAATCTGTCTCAGCCATTTGTGAGTGGTACTTTTTTTTGCTATTTACAGGCCGAAATAGATGCAGATACAGACTTCTATAAACAGCTAGAGTTGGCAGATGATATCAGTCATACTGTGTGTCAGCTGGATTCAGGAAGTTGTAAACAAATGGCTTTCAAATAAGCCAGATGGACAGTCACATAGTGGTTTATTCCAAGATGAAGGTGTTAGTTGAAAAATCGGTATGTCAGGTGATTGAAAAATACGTGTTTTTTTCACTGTTCTTCTCAAAAGTGATTTTCCTTGTTTTTTATGATTAAAAAAAATGAATATTTAGGGGTTTTGAACTGTCAGACAAAGCAGCCAGTGTGAAAACAAAATGATTAATCAAAAAAATAATGAGGAGTAATTGAAGACCGAATCATTGTCAGATGCGGGCAGATATTTGTTTTGAGAATTGAGGCCTCTTTCTAATGAGGGCTGTCACGATTTACACAAATATTGTGGTCATAAGAATTCACAATAACGTTATCACAATGTCCACAGAACGTGAAAAAATAAGAAAGTTAGAATTCTAATTTATCTTTTAATTTTGTTTATTGTGTCTTTTTTGGCAAATGATATACACTCAGCATGAGTTCAGGGACGTGGAAAGAGTCTATAACCAGATAGTTCTTATTAACATGTATTTATTAACATGATACCAAAATTTCATGTTTTAAATATAATTTTATTGTCATTACTGGTATATCGCAACACCCACATTTCTCCAGTTTTTCCAGAACGTCATAATGCTCTGATGAAAAGTCACATAATAAAAGTACATTCCTGGAAACTGTTTTCCATAAGCTCTACTGACACAACTTTAACAACTTTTAAAAGTGGTTATGTTTCTGTCACACTGCCTGAATAGCACTTCCTCTGGATTCTGTCTACTTTCTTCTCTTCATGCACAACTATTCCTTAAACAGGATGACGAGGAGGGCATCTGGGCATAATCCTTGCTGTGACAACCAAAGCTCTAATGTTGTTTTGAGGGGTGAGGTACATTTAAGACTTTCCCATTTTAGTATTCTTAATTCCTAATTTTCTGTCTTGTGTTTTGCAACAAACTGAACCTATTTTGTCATTTCTGCCATTCAGATGATTCAGTCACTACTGGAGGAGCACAACCATGCCATGATGTTGAAACACTACCCGACAAACATTTATTATCTCTACTCAATCAATATTCAGCAATGGGACCTTTGTTTTTTGTTTTGTTTTTTTCTCCGGGGAAGAAAAGGGGGCACTCAGGTGTGCAGGTCACGCATGGAGACCGACAGTTGTGCAGGTACTTTCACACATTTACCTGGACACATACGCTGCAGTGTGTCATGTCAAACAAAGAGAAAATATGACGTTACTACGTTTCCAATCTGCAACTTAGACAGTCTCCTGTTCTGCTCCAGGTGATGTGGGACCTTCTTCTTTGTGTGAACGCTCCACTACCTTCACGCACAATTACAGCTACACAGCCAAGTGGAAGGAAAGAGACGGATTGATGTCGGTGGAGAGACACATGTTCTGTGTGTCAAATTGCGGCTTGGACGGGTGTGCAATCATCATGGCAGCCACTCCGCATCGGAGGTCTCACAGAGGTCAACTCACCTGTCCGTCACCTGCCGAGCGATCCGCCCATACAGGCCAACGTCGCCCTCTTGATCCTCCCAGCAGAAGATCCTTGTCTGGCAGCCCAGTATTTTGTACTTCATCCCTCTTCCTTTTCAAGATCATGGTTGTCTCGCTGACTGTTTCACCTGCCTGACTGACTCCTCTGGCTCTGGTTGGCTCCTCCGCCTGACTCATGGTCATGGTTTATCGATCCTCACTGCCCTTCTCACCCATCTGGTGACATCTGACCCCTCTACCTGGCTGTCATGACCCCCCTCATCCTTCAGTGTGAAGAGCCTCTTCTGTCGTTAAAACCATCTGATTGTGTCGATGAGCTAGATTTACTCTTTGTGGCACACAGTGACCTCTTTTTTTACCTTTGTACATGCCTCACCCACCACTCAGCATTTCTAAGTGTGATGTTGTGAACCTTTACTAGCATGTTCCACACACCAGATTTGAGCGAGTTTAGGTTTTTCTAGTGTCATTTCTTGTCGGCAAAAGGAAGAGCTTTGAGCTGACTGATAGTACGCCTTGAGCCTTGCCTGCAGCATCGAGGGCTTCCTTGGCTGCATGAGCAGCGCCCTCCAGTTCTTGGGCTTGTGTGAGCCTTCAGGCTGTGGCTGTCATCTCCTCATGTTACCTCATTTTAATCAGAAGTAGTCAAAAAAAAAAAGAATTAATCTATGCAGATGTCAACATAGAGTGAGTACATTTTTATTTCCTGTCATCACTTCAATCAAATCAAACTGTAATTAACCATCCAATCAGAGCGGCCAAGAGAGTGGTCAGAGAATATTCATCAGATTACTTTCATTTTCCGAGACTATGCACCTATGCACCTCCTCTGTGTTGCAGGAATTTTTACTAATGGTGCTTCTGCTGGTGCTCAAACTAAACGGTGTCAGAAGACCTGGTCAAGAGCATCTTTTAGCCCTTTTACAGTAGAGGGCACTTGATCCCACAATGGGCTTCATAAACAACAATGAAAAACTGCTTTGTACATACGATTTAAAAACATGGGGGCTTTTTGTGAGCGGTGATCACTTCAAGTCCCTCACACACAGAAATACTGCTTCTATGAGCATCGTTATAGACTACAAAGTGAAGACAGTGTCCAGTAGATGTTCTCCTTGCAGGTCTATTTGTACCACTGACACCCCCAGGCTCTGACCTACAGTATGATCCTGCTCCCCTCTTCCCTGTACTCTTCCAGCAGTAGTCTGTGTGACCTCCCCGAACATAGTGACTTGTTTTCTCCTTCTCAACAAGGTGGCCTGTGCCTCGTAAAAACTGTACACATATGATAGATATGCATATATTATACATATAGAGAGAAATCTATAGAGTGTGTCTATACGTGGTCAGAAAATCGTTTCAAACTGACAAGATACTATATGTTTTTTCTTCATGGTTATTTTTCTAACTGGCTGGAGGTCAGAGAGATGTCTTATTCAAAGCGTTGAGTGGTGTGATTTTCCTCTGATTTGTACTTAGTGAGAAAAAAATAAACCGCAGCAGAGTTAACATTCCCTGTCTGAAATTACAGGACAGCCCAAAAAACAAACAAGAGCTTTAGAGCAGTTTATGGGAAATAAAGTGAAGTGTATCCAAATCTATCTAGAAGTCTAGAAACAGACGACGTTTACATTCCTTAATGTGAAAACAACTCAGTTGAAGACCACTTGGCCTGTGGTAACAACTTTAAATAACTTTTTTTTTTCTTTTAAATTTTGCAGCTCACACAGGTAGCAATGAGATTATGTCTGCTGCACTCAGCAGTCAGAAGCTTGCACTTGTGAGTGAGGACTATCACGATTAACATCCGAGTGGAGGTTTGAGTGACTCTGTCTGGGTGCATTTCTTTGGCGTGTTTGTCGTCGTTGTCGTCTCGTGAACAGAAGTGGTGATGTATGTGACCGTGACAGCTAACTAAGTAGAAAAAAAACAACACACATTGTTGCAGTATAGTGGAAAAATGAAGTAGACTGTTACTTTTCCCACTTCCTCTCCCTCCCATCATGGTGCCTGTGTGTCTCTCCCTTGTATGGCCAAGTGTTGGTTGTTGTATATAAACGTCTTTCCATCCGCCCATCTTCCACAAACCGAGGTGATCCATGCATCATCTTTTATGTGTCTGCTTCCCACGTGAATCTTCACAGCTCCTGTCACTGATCAAGAATTAAGAGATTGTGTGAAACTTTGCTGTTTGTGTTTACAGTTGATCAGATAAAGGTCCTGATTTTGATTTTTTTTTTTAAAGGGAAGACAATGCAAACAGACAGAGGATCAAAAATCCTGTCACTTCATCATCAGGGGGGATGGAGTATGAATCCTCCATTTTCAGGTCCTTATCTACTGAATACTTGAAGTAGGGTCTCCTACCATGAAATAGCGCATATGATTTACATGGTAGACAACATGGAACATTTTAATTGTGCCCATGCATGCTGATTTTTGCATAATGTGCCAACTGAAAGTGATATTGTAAGGATAATCTCCTGTTCTCTATGCAGAGCGATTTCTCTACCGTTGTGTCAAAATAAGGTTTTGGAGACACCAAGGCTTAGAGGCTGGGGCTGGTTTCCTGGGCTTAGACTAAAGACTAATCCTGGTTGTGAGCAACTGACATTGCACACGGTGAGCTGTGAGTCCAGAAGGCGAGGCTTCATCTGTGCCTAGAAGCAGCTGTGTAGAAAGACTTGAAAAGCCTGTAGATTCACCAGTAATTTTCAAAAGGCCTTCAGAAAAAATTATGAAAAGCCTAACATACATTTTCACTTTATTGTTGTAACCAGGCTGTTTTTCTTTTACTGTGTGTCGCTGAAAACTTTGGATCAAACAAATCACTGTGACCAATGCCAGAAACCTTTTTGTTTGACAGAGCAAACACTGCGTTTACTTTTTTATTATTCATTTTTGTATTTAAGTTAGCTTTATTTTTTCTATTGTTTCAGCTTATTGAATATGCCAGTTTGAGACTGTACTATTTGTATAAGTAAATGTTTTGAGCTGTACAGTAAAGACCTAGGATCAAATTAAATGTGTGTCCAGCATGCTGAATGATTATTTGTGTGAACGTGAGCTAATCTCCCATGAAGCACCATTCCTCATTCATTAATTGCATCTGCATCGTGCATTGTGACGGTGTGATGTTGTGTTTGAGAGTGATGTGTGTCTCACTTACTGTGTCCCCCTAGTAGACAGCCTGTGCAGTTTTGTGAGAGTGCAGCATGTTTTTGGGGTTGCTGGTGTAAATGTATTCAGAAAAGAGAGATATGTGAGTGCGTGTGTGTGTGTGCATAACTGCATTTATTTAACGAGTCCGTGCAAGTGTGTGTGTGTGTGTGTGTGTGTGTGTGTGTGTGTGTGTGTGTGTGTGTGTGTGTGTGTGTGTGTGTGTGTGTGTGTGTGTGTGTGTGTGTGTGTGTGTGTTATGAATGCACAAGAGAAAATTCTATTTAAAAAAACTTTATCAGAGAGTCCCTAGAGAAAAAAAACTGTGAGATTGAGTACATTTTGAATGAAGCATGGATACTCTGTAATGTTTTTTGTTTTTTAAACAATAGGAGGCTGTCCTCAGTGCCCCTGTTTGCTATTGTATGTGCTGTATCAGAATATTACTATTGAGTGTCGGCCAGCTTGTTTATATCCATCAAATAAAGGTGACTTTCTTTCCGTCTTTGTTTGTGATTTTCTCCTCCAAGTTAAAATCATATCAATCTTAATTGCTTCCTGCTAATACAAACATGGTGAATTATATTAAAGTTTTGGATCCTGAATTGTAATTTTCACTAATGGTGGTTTATATCATGAAAAATGTGCACATGGAGAACATTAGCAATGATTTCTACACTACAGCTGTAGAACCAATACAGTATGACTGATATTGTGTATGAGCCTGATAGTATAAACTACATGGCTTAGGAACATATACTTGTACAGACACATAAATTCTTTATTAAAGTTACATTCAGCAACAGTGCATTGTGGTTGCTCCAAATGACAGATACTTAAAGTATGGAACAATCATGGCCCATTTCTAACTCACACAAACAACAATGGCATCTTTCAGGGGAAAATGGTGGGGATAGTAAATCCTTTAGAGAGATTCTGTTCTGAAACATTTGCCCACTTTTACTGTGTTGTCTTGATGTCTCCTGCTGCTTTCTAAAACGCCACAAGACTCCACAATTTTGTTTTTGATCCAGTACCTATGGCAAGACTCAAACATTTGACAACTTTAAATTAAATAACCGCAATTGTATACGGCTAGTCAAGATCACAATGTGAAATTATTATTCAAGACATCTGAAATTGTATTCTAACCAATAAGAATTGGATTTTAGGTTATTAAATACAAAAAATTTCAAGTCAGAAATCTTTGCTGGCTCAGTTCAATGTAAATTGTGCTCAGCTGCATTTATTTGGATGATGTCATCTCATCAGAACTCACTTTTCTATGTTCTGACAAACATGAAACAACAATCTACATGGATTAAACATTTGCAATTTAAAGATTAAACACTTGCAGCTGGAGGAGTCTTTGTTCTCTTTTGCAATTGTGGTCTATGAGAACAAGGATTTTTGGCACGCAGGGGATTTTTTCATTGCAATACACAAGTGGCCACTCAAAGGGAGAAAAGAGCCAATGTGCCTGTTCTAAAGACCCAAAAATGCAGAAGCACAGGAAGCCAGCACAAAGCTAGCACAAACATGGCTGGCATTTAAGTGTTGTGTTCTCTAGTTATAATAAGCTGTCACCAGGAGGCGCTACTGACCATATTAAGGTGATGTACAGGTGGTTTCAGTAAGTGAGGGAGAAGAAGAGAAATAACGCTAGGAAGTGAAGCATAGATGACGTTTCTTCGGCTGGTTATTTATTTTCGTGAACTGGAAATACCACACAGTGCACACTCCAGTAAACAAATTTCATAGGAATTAATAAGCCAAATCGGAATTATCAGTACGCGTTTATCCCTCAATAGCTTCCGGGTCAGAGTTTATCCCACACTACGTTATCAACAAAGCTCGACGAAGCCATACTATCGCAGTGGAACGACCTGCTATTTGTAGCGACTATTAAGTGTTTACACTGCTTAAAGTCTTTTTAAGGCAATATGCCAGGTCCCCATAGTTCAGTGCGGGACTGCCACAACGGTACCCGTGGGCTAAAGAAGTGGATGGAAGAGTTTTGCCCTATTCACGAGTGCAATAAAGGAATCTCGCGCTGTCTATGTGACCCGCCTTATGTACTCGTTACATTTCCTACTGGACGAAAAGATCCAGAACGTCATGCCGAATGGATTAAATTAGTAAGTTTGACATAAGATCATATATTATTACCTTCTTTGTAATCGTTAGCAAGTCTCGTTAGCAAGTTTTGCTCGTCCTTGCTAATCAGATAATTATTGATATCTATGTACATGCAGGGTGGCCATTTATTTGCTGCTGTCCACTCATTCTCCCAACCTTCTCTGAGCTCTAAAGGATCTGGAATTCTCAGGTGACACCCGTCAACATCGATCTCGAGGAGGGATTTATAATCAAGGTTGACAGCCTCCCTTTCCTGCTGTTTTGTTAAAACTATTGGGGCCTTTTGAAATGACAATGCCCAAGCAAGGGACACGAGTTCTTTCTTTGGCTTCCCGATAACACCGTATCCTCGTTTCTTACAAAATTCCTTTAAAGTATCGACTTTACAACGCTCAAAGTAATCAATATCTGCGTGGCACTCCGCCATGTTTATGATCTGGGGTATCCCGACCTTTGACCCGGACCAGCATACCTTGCACGCAGCGAGATTCCGAATTGGCTTATTGGGTGCAATTTCTGGATGCCGTACCAGTTCTATCCCCGGTTCATGTCCCGGCCTGCGTCTGGGATCTTTCTGCCTGCAGTTTGCATGTTCTCCCTGTGCATGAGTGGGTTTTCTCCGGGTACTCCAGCTTCCACCCACAGTCCAAAAACATGTTGAGGTTAACTGATGTTTCTAAATTGTCCATAGGTGTGAATGTGAGTGTGCATGTTTGTCTCTATGTGTAGTCCTGTGGTAGACTGGTGACCTGTCCAGGGTGTCCCCTGCCTTCACCCTAAGTCAGCTGGGATAGACTCCAGACCCCACACGACCCTAATGAGGATTAAGCGCTGTATAGATAATGGAAGGATAGATGGATGGTATCAGTTCTCCTTTAATATACCTCTTTGGCCATTGATTAAGCCCCTAATAACTTATTTAAGCATTTAAAATATACCGATTTGTAAGTTTCAGGTTGTTTTTTTTCTATGAAAATAATCTCTTCATGTCTAAAAATGGTTAGGTGGAACATGGCACTGTGGTTTTGTCTAGAATTTGTAGATTTATGAAGTCCCTGCCTCTGTCTGCACCAACGAATCCACTACTCACTGCAGCTCAGGCACACCAGCTCACCTACACCACTGTAAAACTGCTCTGTGTTCACAACAGGAGTCTGAATATGTGTTTTTGAGACTGTCATCAGAAAACTGCAGTGTCAAGGTGGAGATGTTGGTCCATGGCACTGACTGCTTGTTTTGCTCATGATGTCTTCTGACATAAAAATACCATATGGACATGTCAACAAGGTAAAAACTTGACTTTCACTGGAGGGAGTCTTTAATACATTCTTGCTTGGCATTAAATTTGTTCTGCTTTCAAGACTTTGAACATGTTGTTTTCTCACTTTCAAGGCATTTAATTTGCAAATGTGCATCATTCCCAAAAAGCAAGCACAATTAAAAAGAGCAATTAAAGGCTATTTTATCCTGCCTCTGACTTTAACTTGTGGTATAATGATAAAAAGATGTAGCAACCAAGTCTTTTTTAAATAACATATATTGTCCATAATACGTTTGACTGCACTAGAAGACTCACCTGCTTTGTCTGAATTTGCTGAGCAGTGGTGCATGCCCTGGCACATAAGAAATGTCCTTTTTGTAACATTTTGGAGCTTTAACGTCCCTTCAGGAAGCTGTCAATCAAACGGTCTCCTCTGTCAGAAAGCCAGTAACCTGCCATGGCTGCCACTGCTCCCATGAACACAGACGTATAGACCATATCTCCTTTGGCTGCCAGTGTGGCCAGAGCACAAAGCACAACCCCGAAAAACATCTGCTGCAGGACCTCCACCTCCTCATCCTGGATATCCTCAAACAGACCTTTCTCCTGGACAACTGCAGCCAAGACAGACGAGAGAAGAACAGAAGAGTAAGTTTGTGTATTATGCATACTTGATCAGAATTAGAAGTCACTCACCAGGCTGCTGCTTCCTCACACAATCTCTGTCTTTGCGGATGAATCCTTCAGCACAGTCACAGCGGAACGAACCTTCTGTGTTGGTACAGATCTCATCCAGGCCATGACAGGCAAGTACGCGGTCACTGCATTCATCTATATCTGAAGAAAAGAAAGGCATGAGATTAATTCCCACTGAACAATTGTAGATATTGGCTTCAAAACAACCTCTTACTAGTATTTACCCAAACACTTGGACCCTTCCAGTCTGTACCCTGAGGCACATTTCCTGCAGCGAGCCGGTCCACTACCCATACAGCCCACACAGGACACATCACAGCCTGAGCAAAGAGGGGGCATTTATTGTTTTCACGTACAGATAGCACTGCATTCTCAAATAGCTGCAAATACTGTGGGCGAAAATGCCATAAAGCAGGAATAGATAAGAACATTGAGTTTTTAAGACTCAAGTTACAATGTTAACAAGTCCATATATATTTTTTATCTGCTAGAAGACATCTCACATTGCGATTTTTACACCAACTCTAGTGCACTGACCTCTGCACTCAAAGGATCCTTCTGTGTTAAAGCAGTAACTGTTTGGTAAACAGTTACCCAGCTCGGTGCCACACTCATCAATATCTAAAACAGACCAAAACACATATACATTTACTGTCTTGTGTCATACATGCATATCTATAAGATGATTTCTCGACTCTAACACTCAGATTTGCATACAGTACCTACACAGGTGTTTTTATGGAGTGTCCATCCAGCTCTGCATTCCTCACACTGGTCATTTTCTGGCCCTGAACACTTCCTGCAGGCATCTGGACAGCTGTGCACCTGAACTACCAACACGCTCCACAGCCAAACAGCCAGCAGCAGCAGACTTCCATGAAGCCTCTTCACTCCCATCTGGCCAGAAGATAAAGCTGTCGGTCTCCTCTGAAAGATCATGTCTTTGTTAAATGATGCTTGGAAATGAGGATTATTAAGAACTGAGCACAGATTGCTGGCAAATGAAGTACACAAGGGATAAGAAAAAAAACTTTACCATTGAGACTATCCAAAAATATAGTTCAGCAAATCAGTTAAACACTCCCTCCAGTAAAAATCTTTTTTTTTTTAGTTTTAACTCTACTTGTACTTCAACATGTCTACATGGTGTGTTTTTTATAGATATATGTGAGCATTTCTGCCTTAGAACTTCAGTAAATACTGTCACCACCTGACTACAATCACTGGATCAACAAAATAAGTTGAAATAAGTCATTGTGACTATGAAATCTCTATTACTGGAAATATTAATATAGCTCTAGAAAATATAACTGGGGCAGGACAAGAAACAATGGTGTCAAGGTGGAAGACTCAGAAATTAGAAAACAAGCTAAGTCATGATACAATAGATAGATAGGTAGATAGATAGATAGATAGATAGATAGATAGATAGATAGATAGATAGATAGATAGATAGATAGATAGATAGATAGATAGATAGATAGATAGATAGATAGATAGACAGACCGACCCTTATTTCCGGCCCAAGTGCAGATTTTCAAAAGAAAAAAAGAAAGCAGTTCTGGTTGTAGGAAGAGGGCCCAAAGTGCACCAGACTCTGCCAGACTCAAGAACATTGTTTTGAAGACTTTTCTGTTCATTTCTGAAGTTCATTTGTTGGGGCTGTGGACAAATTTTCTTTTTAGTTGACCTTTGTGAAATTTTTGCCACTTCAGAGTGCCCACAAACACAGATTCTGACATCCAGGGTTTAATATGTAGCAAATCTGAGGAGCTAACCCTGTCAACTTGCAGGATGGAACTTTCTTCATCAGTTTCTTCTATCTAGTATATCTGAGTTACTCCTAAATGAACAACTTTGTGTCGTGTAGAGCAGCGTCACGGTGTTTGTGTAGAGTTGTAGATGAGCTGGTGTGCTCCAGTGATGAACAGGTGGGAGGAGAGAGAGGCAGGACTACGTAGGAAGCACCAGTGTAGAGTTCCATCTGAGAAACTTCAGAGAAGGAAGTTTTTTTTTCTCACTGAAATAGAAAAAAACCTACCTTCTGTAAGATGTAAACTTCATCTGTGAGGAGTCGTTTAGGTTTGTCATATTTTCTAAACTTCTAAATCTGTGACTTTGATAGAAAGAGATGAGGTTTTAGGAGTTTAAAGAATGACCAGTGATAACAGCTGAATATTTTGGCATAGGCTTACTAAGATTTGTTAAGCTGTTGAAGTAGCTACTCTACCACTTTTTAAAAAATATATATTTTTCATATTTCAATTTCATGCTTTTATATACAACTAAACCTTGTTTCAAGTCAAGTCACAGTTATTCATATAGCACATTAAAAGCAACAGCTGCTGAGCTAAATTGCTTTCTTGTACAAAAATACAATTAGTGTTTAAAATTCACCACTCAGATTTAAATATTAAGGTTAGGACCGCCTATTTCAGATAATAATGTTACACATTTTACTCTATTAATTATTTGACTGCGAAAACTGATGCAATATAAAACTCACAAAATACAAACAATAAAATACTGCCTAGTATTGTATTCTACAATTTAACAATACTTGTAATTTATTTTCATTTTTCACACATAACTTTTTAATCATGTCGTGGCTGCTTTGACTTAATTTAAGAGTCTGTGTGCCACATGAGAAGCAGTTCCTCGGCAGAGCTTCAACATGTTGCTGAATCAGTGTGAGCGGCTGTAACCTTCTGAGGGTTCAGGTTTCTCACTGAAAAATCAACTTCAACTACAACTGACTCCAAAGCACTCAACACAACAAGCATTAAAGCGGCTCTCACGACAAAATCTGAGTGTTCTTTTCTTTTTCTTTACCTCTGTGCTGCCTTAATGTGAACTGAAACGACTCCTGTGAAGTTTAAACGCAGTGAATTCAGCCGAAACGCACTTGATACACTTTCAGGCGTTTGATTTTATCCTGACACATCCCGAGCGAGTGGAGAGTGTGTGTTAATCTGAGTGCACCGCCCCTTTGGGATGAAACGAGATACTCAACAAGCGCCTCAGTGTGTCTTTAAACTGACATCAGGTTGAGCCAATAGGAGCCACCGTGTTTCACTGACACACAGCCAATCACAAGCCGGCAAGTTTATTTATAGACAGATGAGGACTTGGAGTGCTTTGGTATATTTAGTCAGCTGGAGTTGAAGTAGAAATAATGTCATATTTAATTCATTCACAATAATGTTTTCTATATTTATCTTATAGTCAACAAATCTCATGAAAGGACCAAAACAAACAATGAATCCATCATAACCTGTGCTGTGAAAGCCGGATGCAGTTTATTATTGTTAAACCACATACCTACGTTGTAGTCAGACTCGCACCAATGAGTCACACTGTTGTTCCTTCATGACAATGAAAAGAGTCTCTGCGGTTTGTTTATTTTCTGCAGCAGTAAATGCTCCAAAATAATCTCCTGGTTTAGTAATGGTTGCCAAAACTTGCAATACCCAGTTGCTTCTGGAAATTATTTTGGGTCCGTGTACGGATCTGGTAATTGGATTTTCCGTTCTGAAAGGGGTATTGAAAACAAAAAACAAGTGGTTATTTGATTTTCGTTTTAAAATACAAAAATTAAAATTGAAATACAAGGCGTTTTTCCTTTTCATGATGAAAAAGGGATATACGATTTTTTTTTTTTTAAATGCTTCGATTTTCGTTTTATATTTAGAATAACAAGAAAGTAAAATCAGTAAGAGACAGAAACGAAAAGAGGTCTGTCTTTTCATTTTCTGAGACCGGAAGTGGTCATTAGCAAGTTTGGAGCCACACAGAGTACGGTGCATAGACTGTACATACATTTTTTTCGTTAGTTTTCATGGTCAAAATGAGAGATTAGGTGGCCGATCTTAAAATAAATCAATATTGAATTTTTTATAGAGCGTTAAAGTTTTGCGAAGCCAGGGGGCGGGACTACTTGATTGACAGTCTGATCTGGAATGATTGACAGGTCCTATGGAGGAGGCAGCAGAGACTCTGCTCTCCTCGTTTGGATTAATTCTGATATAATAAATGTTGGTTTATTTATCGGTGCAGCACCAGAACATTTTCCACAGACAGTTTTCCTGCCCGTTGGCTTGTTTTAACCAGTTTTCTACCTTCGGCTGATGCAGACACTGAGAGGACTCTAATAGTTCGGTAAGTAAATGTTTATTTTCGTATCGGTGCCGCTTTTAATGCACTTTATATGCAGCTTTAGTGTCAGATGTAATGTGCGCCATGCACTCCAGATGTTGGTGGAGTTTGTTTCAGTGTGTGTTGACCAGAGAAGAAAGTTAGCATAGTAAATATTAGCTTTAATGTTAGCGATGCTAACCGAGCTAGCTGCTCAGTCGTAGTCTGATTAAAGCTAACGTAGCATCAAGCTAATGTGTTGAGTTTCATGTAAACAGCTGAAGTGTGTTGTGTTCCTGTAATGTGGTTCATTAAGTTCATAAAACTGTGGCTGGTTGACATTAATGTAACATTCAGGAAACTTAAATGTGATTAAAACAGTAACGTTAATGTTCTAGTTGTCAGTAATCAGCTTTAATTTGACACTAAAACAGACTCTGATAGTTTTAAATGACATCAGTTTCATTAATTTGTTGAAAATAGTCTCATTTGTTGTTGTGATGTTGCTGCTGATTCATTAAAAGCAGATGATCCATGTTGAAGATACGTTTAGTTCTAGTATCAGAAGTACAAGAAGGAAAATGGAAGTTTAGTTCTGCTACATCAAAGATTTCAGGATTAAAATAACTAAATGAGTCTTTAAGCCTCAAACTTTATTTTACAATAAAGAAATAATGAAATAATCACAGATAATAAAAATATAAATAGCAGAGAAAACCTGAGAGAATAATTTCCTGAAAAGTCTGTGAAGGAAAAGCAGCTTTTTATCCTGAAAGATCAGAATCAGCTCCAAAATCTGCATCTGACAGCATCAAGTCAACCAGAAAGAAAAGAGAAAAGAAAATGACTTCTTTCTCATCACATCTGTTCTGCTGCTCACAGTCTGCTGCTGGTCACATTCTTCACATTTATAATCCACTTTTAAAAGTTCGGCAGACAGGTGCTCTGCTTTGGAGTGTGACGATGTCGTCGGTGATGTGGAGAGTGAAGTATCCATTTCACCCACAGCATGCTTTAGGGCAGCCGGGTCGGACTTGATGTTTGAAATACAGATCAACAGCTCAGATTTAACTGTATGTAGTTCCGCTTTGGTGGGTGTTAAACTGTCACTCCAAGCCACCAGGAGCTGGGTCTTTAAAATACCCGCCGTCTCGTTACAGAGTGAAAGTAGCAGTTCTTCCTTAAAGTCAGAGATTGCAGCATCTGAGGGCCTCTTCAAAAGAAGACATAGTTGATGACGGCATTCTGGAGCAGGACCAGAAAGACCACGACCAAGCAGCCTTGAGATCTTAGGCAGCATCTCCCGCAGGTGGGTGTGAACGGTGTTCACAGTCAGGTCTGTGGTAATCCCGTCAAAAAACAAAACAGAAAAAAATCTAGATTATAAATCAACATGTAACCAAAGCACTCTGTGTATAATGCCATAGTATAGGATGAGGTTCAGAAAATGTCAAAGTATAGTATACTTTTCAAGAATAACATAGTATGGCCTGTAGTTCATAGTATAGCTTTGGCAAAAAAAAACCAACTGATTATTATTTGGTTCAAAAAGTGCAAAATGATAGGATGTTGCCTAAAATTGTCATGTATGATATGTGGTTCAAAAAATGTCATAGTGCAGTATATTGTCAAAATAGTATGTTTTTCAACAAAACATCAGAGTATAATATGTCATCTAAAAAATGCGTTAGAATAATGTTTCATTGCACAAGTAAAAGGATAGTAATTTTTAAAACTGTTCAAATTCATATATGTTGCTAAAAAACAACAAAAAAAACTAAAACAAAAAAACACATCATAGTAATATGTCAATTTAAAAAGCCTATAGTATAGAGTGTCGTCCAAAAAATGTCATAGTATAGCATGTCGCTCTAACAACATCATTGTATAGCATGTCGTCCAAAAAATATCATCGTATAGCACGTCGCTCTAAAAAACATAATAGTATATCCTTTGGTCTAAAAAATGTCATAGCATAGTATGTCATCCAAAAAACATCATGGTATAGCATATCGCTCTAAAAACGTCATAGTATAGCATGTCACCCAAAAAACGTCATAGTATAGCATGTCACTCTAAAAACGTCATAGTATAGCATGTCGCTGTAAAACCGTCATAGTATAGCATGTCGCTCTAAAAACGTTATAGTATAGCATGTTGCTCTAAAAACATTATAGTATAGCATGTCGCTCTAAAAACGTCATAGTATACCATGTCACCCAAAAAACGTCATAGTATAGCATGTCACTCTAAAAACATCATGGTATAGCATGTCGCTTTAAAAACGTCAAAGTACATCATGTCGCTCAAAAAACGTCATAGTACAGCCTTTGGTTCAACAAACGTCATAGTATAGCATGTCGCCCAAAAATGTCATGGTGTAGCCTTTGGTCCAAAAAACGTCATAGTATAGCATGTCACTCAAAGAACATCATAGTATAGCATGTCGCTCAAAAAACGTCATTGTATAGCATGTCGCTCTGAAAACGTCATAGTATAGCATGTCACTCGAAAAACGTCATAGTATAGCCTTTGGTCCAAGAAACATCATAGTTTAGCATGTCGCTCTAAAAACATTATAGTATAGCATGTCGCTCTAAAAAACGTCATAATGTAGCATGTCGTCCAAAAAACATCCTAGTATAGCATGTCGCTCTAAAAATGTCATAGTGTAGCATGTCGCTCTAAAAACGTCATAATATAGCATGTCGCCCAAAAAACGGCATAGTATAGCATGTCGCTCTAAAAATGTCATAGTATAGCCTTTGGTCCAAAAAACGTCATAGTATAGCATGTCGCTCTAAACACATCATAGAATAGCATGTCGTCCAAAAAGCGTCATAGTATAGCATGTTGCTCTAAAAACGTCATACTATAGCATGTCACTCTTAAAACGTAACAGTATAGCATGTCGCTCAAAAAACGTCATAGTATAGCATGTCGTCCAAAAAACATCATAGTATAGCATGTCACTCTAAAAATGTAATAGTATAGCACGTCGCCCAAAAAACATGATTGTATAGCACGTGACTCAAAAAACGTCATAGTATAGCATGTCGCCCAGAAAACATCATCGTATAGCCTTTGGTTCAAAAAACGTCATAGTTTAGCATGTCACCCAATAAACATCAAAGTATAGCATGTCGCTCTAAAAACGTCATAGTATAGCATGTCGCTCTTAAAATGTCATAGTATAGCATGTCGCTCAAAAAACGTCATAGTATAGCATGTGGCTCAAAAAACGTCATAGTGTAGCATGTCGCTCTAAAAATGTCATAGTATAGCCTTTGGTCCAAAAAACGTCATAGTATAGCATGTCGCTTTAAAAACATCATAGTAGAGCATGTCGCTATAAAAATGTCATACTATAGCATGTCGCTTTAAAAACGTCATAGTATAGCATGTCGTCCAAAAAATGTCCTAATATAGCATGTCGCTCTAAAAATGTCATAGTGCAGCATGTCGCTCTAAAAACGTCATAATATAGCATGTCGCCCAAAAAACCGCATAGTATAGCATGTCGCTCTAAAAAAGTCATAGTGTAGCATGTCGCTCTAAAAATGTCATAGTATAGCCTTTGGTCCAAAAAACGTCATAGTATAGCATGTCGCATGAAAAAACGTCATAGTATAGCATGTCGTCCAAAAAACTTCATAGTATAGCATGTTGCTCTTAAAACGTCATACTATAGCATGTCGCTCTTAAAACGTCACAATATAGCATATCGCTCTAAAAACGTCATAGTATAGCATGTTGTCCAACAAACGTCATAGTATAGCATGTCGCTCTAACAATGTCATAGTATAGCCTTTGGTCCAAAAAACGTCATAGTATAGCATGTCGCTCTAAAAACGTCATAGTATAACATGTCGTCCAAAAAATGTCATAGTATAGCATGTTGCTCTAAAAACGTCATAGTGTAGCATGTCGCTCTTAAAATGTCACAGTATAGCACGTGGCTCAAAAAACGTCATAGTATAGCATGTGGCTCAAAAACGTCATAGTATAGCATGTAGCTCAAAAAACGTTATAGTATAGCATGTCGCTCTAAAAACGTCATAGTATAGCATGTCGCCCTAAAAAAGTCATAGTATAGCATGTCGTCCAAAAAACGTCCTAGTATAGCATGTCGCTCTAAAAACGTCATAGTATAGCACGTCGCTCTAAAAACGTCATAGTATAGCATGTCGCTAAAAAAAGTCATAGTATAGCACGTCGCCCAAAAAACATGATTGTATAGCACGTGACTCAAAAAACATCATAGTGTAGCATGTCGCTCTAAAAATGTCATAGTGTAGCATGTCACTCTAAAAACGCCATGGTATAGCATGTCGTCCAAAAAACGGCATACTATAGCATGTCGCTCTAAAAATATCATAGTATAGCATGTCGTCCAAAAAACGTCATAGTATAGCATGTTGCTCTAAAAACGTCATACTATAGCATGTCACTCTTAAAACGTCACAGTATAGCATGTCGCTCTAAAAACGTCATAGTATAGCATGTCGCTCAAAAAACGTCATAGTATAGCATGTCGTCCAAAAAACTTCATAGTATAGCACGTCGCTCTAAAAACGTCATAGTATAGCATGTCGCTAAAAAAACGTCATAGTATAGCACGTCGCCCAAAAAACATGATTGTATAGCACGTGACTCAAAAAACGTCATAGTATAGCATGTCGCCCAGAAAACATCATCGTATAGCCTTCGGTTCAAAAAACGTCATAGTTTAGCATGTCACCCAATAAACATCAAAGTATAGCATGTCGCTCTAAAAACGTCGTAGTATAGCATGTCACTCTTAAAATGTCATAGTATGGCATGTCGCTCAAAAAACGTCATAGTATAGCATGTGGCTCTAAAAACGTCATAGTATAGCATGTCACTCTAAAAACGTCATAGTATGGCATGTCGCTATAAAAATGTCATAGTATAGCCTTTGGTCCAAAAAACGTCATAGTATAGCATGTCGCTTTAAAAACGTCATAGTATAGCATGTCGTCCAAAAAACGTCCTAATATAGCATGTCGCTCTAAAAACGTCATAGTGTAGCATGTCGCTCTAAAAACGTCATAGAATAGCATGTCGTCCAACAAACGTCCTAATATAGCATGTCGCTCTAAAAATGTCATAGTGTAGCATGTCGCTCTAAAAACGTCATAGTATAGCATGTCGTCCAACAAACGTCATAGTATAGCATGTCGCTCTAAAAATGTCATAGTATAGCCTTTGGTCCAAAAAACATCATACTATAGCATGTCGCTCTTAAAATGCCATAGTATAGCACGTGGCTCAAAAAACGTCATAGTATAGCATGTGGCTCAAAACGTCATAGTATAGGATGTAGCTCAAAAAACGTTATAGTATAGCACGTCACTCTAAAAACGTCATAGTATAGCATGTCGCCCTAAAAAGTCATAGTATAGCATGTCGCCCAAAAAACATCATCGTATAGCGTTTGGTTCAAAAAACATCATAGTTTAGCATGTCACCCAAGACACGTCAGAGTATAGCATGTCGCTCTAAAAACGTCATAGTATAGCATGTCGCTATAAAAATGTCATAGTATAGCATGTCGCCCACAAAACCTCACAGTGTACCATATCGCCCAAAAAACGTCAAAGTATAACTTGGCTCGAAAAACAACACAGTGTAGCATGTCGTTCTAAAAACGTCATTGTATAGCATGTCACTCTTAAAATGTCATAGTATAGCATGTTGCTGAAAAAACGTCATTGTATAGCATGTCGCTCTTGAAACGTCACTATGTCAAAAAAAATGCGATTTTTCAACATATTGTAAAAACGTGCCATATGATGAAATAATGTAAAGGAGGCCGTGAAAAATACTCCAGAAAGGTTTTCTTTGAAAAAAAACATCATGAATTTTGGCGCTAAGAAACGCCTTACTATACTATGTCGAAAAAAATATATGATTTTTCAACATGTTGTAAAAACGTGCCATATGATGAAATAATGTAAAGGAGGTCATGAAAAACACTATGGTAAGGTTTTCTTTGAAAAAAAGATCATCATGAATTTTGGCGCAAAAAAAAAAACCGCCTTACTATACTATGTCGAAAAAAATGAGATTTTTCAAACATGTAAAAACGTGCCATATGATGAAAAAATGTAAAGTAGGCCCTGAAAAACACTCCAGAAAGGTTTTCTTTGAAAACAAAATCATCATGAATTTTGGCGCAAAAAAACGCCATAGTATACCATGTCGAAAAAAATATATGATTTTTCAACATGTTGTAAAAACGTGCCATATGATGAAATAATGTAAAGGAGGTCATGAAAAACACTATGGTAAGGTTTTCTTTGAAAAAAAGTTTATCATGAATTTTGGCGCCAAAAAAAATGCCTTACTATACTATGTCGAAAAAAAAATGCGATTTTTCAAACATGTTGTAAAAATGTGCCATATGATGAAATAATGTAAAGGAGGCCGTGAAAAACACCCCAGAAAGGTTTTCTTTGAAAAAACAATCATGAGTTTTGGTGCAAAGAAACGCCTTACTATACTATGTCAAAAAAAATTAGATTTTTCAAACGTAAAAACGTGCCATATGATGAAATAATGTAAAGTAGGCCATGAAAAACACTCCAGAAAGGTTTTCTTTGAAAAAAAAATCATCATGGAT